>NC_052065.1:61089055-61351492 GCF_903992535.2 Arvicola amphibius
TGAAGAGCTTCGTACATGTGGGACATTGGGAAGGGGGACTATGTAAGAAGGCCTAGGTGAAAATTGAGAAAGCCTTAGGGAAATGAGGAAGTGAAAGCTTACTCCAGCAGTGAGCACAATAGAGAGCAATGTCCCAGTTACTGAAGATGTAGTTTCCTAAGGACAGAGTAAGTAACCTGGAGATGGGGGATCCAGGTGCTACTCTGACCTCCACTCCTGACCCTAAAGCCATGCAACACAAACTCAACCTGCTGTACCCTGCTCCTTTTCTGACTCCACATGTAACAGTGGGCATGAGACTGTAGCTCCCTGGGGGAAAGAATTTGGCTTCAGAAGGCCTATAGGCCACTGGTACAACTTCTACAACCACTGCATCCCTACCCAAATCAGGGATAAAAGCATTTCTGCCTCTTCCAGGCTGCAAATGTCACAGGGCACCGCCTTCTTGTGAGTGTCATGTCTGGCAAGGTAAGGATCAGGCCTTTTCCACATTGCTAACTTTGGTCCTTCAATCCTTCACTTTAGGGAACAGCATGGGCCCTTGCCTGCTGTGAGTGCCTCAAAGAAAGAGCAGAAGACAAGGCTGAAGAGACACCTGGATCAAGGACTGATAAAGAATATGGCTGTTGCTCCTAAATTCTACAAGCATGGCAAGAAGCTGGCTGGTGTAGCCGAAAGCCGCAGTGAGTGTCTTGGTTAGCAAAGGAACCTGAATTTAGGTGGAGAGAACATCATTAATTCTGTCAGCATCCCTGTCTTGATATTGCAGTGGGACTCTTGGTAATCACTCATCAAACCAATGTTAGGAATTAAATGCTTTGGAGAAATGTCCACATCCCTTGCTTATATTTTATGTAGGTAGACTTTTGTTGCTGTGTGGTAAGTTTGTTACTTTGAAACACTGTCTTGCTACTTAGCCCAAAGTGTTTTCCTGTCCCTCCTGCATCAGGCTCCACAGTGGCCATTCACTAGTAGAAGAAAGGAACCCCAGAGTTGGGAAAGATTCATAGTTTGCCAAAGCCTCCAAATGGGGCCGGAATACTTGGAAGGATGGTGTCAGCGAGGCTTATGTAAGCTGTGCCTGGTGTTTTGCAGATGGGCAGGAGAGCGCTGTGCACAGGAGTGAGGCCATGTCCCACAAAGTTCCGCAGGAGGTAAGGAGACTCTGGTGGTATGAGAGGTGCTTCCAGAAGCTCCCTCCGTGACCCCTTGTACTGTGTCCTAATGTCATGTGTTCCATCCCCACATCAGCCGTGATTTACCATGTGAGCTCAGGTTTAACTGCATCTTCCTGGATTTTAGTGTGAACTGAAAATTAAAATTAAAGGTAAGCCTCGATGATCTTCAAGGGCTTCAAGTTCTGACATTCTGAGTTGCTATAATCATCCGACAACATGTTCATCTCTTCTTGTTTTCATGGTAGGCCGGGTACCCCAATTCCTACTATTGTCTCTACTCCAGCAGGGAAGTTCTCAGGGAACACATATGCCTAGCCAGCAGAGAGAATGGGCAATTCTGCCCAATGTTCCAGTGACCTTGGAGCAGCAACCAGTGATTTCTTTTTCCTGGGCACCTCGTAATCCATCTTTCAGGCCCCAAAGGTGAGTTGAATATGGCCCTAAAGCCAGCTGTATCTATATTACTCCATGTTAAGCACTGTGGTTGGAGCCATGGGAGATAGGCAAATGGGAAAAAAGAATGAGGAGAAGGAAGAAGAAATGTAATAGGAGAAGAAGAGGTGTGGAGGAGGAGGAGGCATCACCTCAGAACGAGGAGTTAAGAGAGGGCACTTGGCCTTGAGAATTCCTAATCTTGAGGGTTTCAATAGTGATTTCATCTTTCCAAGTCTATGTTTTCCAGTAGCCACTCTGGGAAAACAGGCTACGTTTATAACATTAACAAGAAAAGTAGAAGGTGTACCACACAGTAAGCCCTCAATAAGCCTGGGCTGTTGCTCCATATCACAACAGATGGATGTGAGAGAAGATTTGGTTGGAATTTGGGGTCATGATGGGGAGTGCCATAGAGGCCTAAAGGAATGGTAAAGGCAATAGAGAAGTCTTCCTAGAGAAAGGTCTGGCTTGTCCTTCATTGTGGGTTTCCCCCTCTCATTAGCATCTCAGTGGGGGAGCAGAGAGGGAGTCAGAGTCACAGAGCTTCCAGGGAAACAGACTCCTTCCAGAGACCAGCATCAAAGTGCAGATCTGGTTCAATGTGTATGTTCACGGGCATATATGCATACATTACCCAATCAGCTAAGGTCATACTGAGTTACTGTCCAGTGAGTTCAAATGGCATGCAGCCCACGTCATGTGAGGGTATATAGGGGCAGTATGTCCAGGCAGTGTGTCTGCAGACAAAGGGCAGGAAGCAGTCGTCGCCCTGGGCTTTGATGCCTAATTAGAGGGTCTCCAGTTAGGTGGGACTCCATTATGAGTCATCTAGAGTTCCAGAGACTCAAGTCTGCTCATACAGCCACAGGAGGTCTTAGCATTTTTCATGGTCCTTGTCTTTTAGTAACACCATTTGAACAGAAACTGACTCATCACTTCATAACTACTGGGGACTGGGCAAAATGGAAGCAAGAGCCAGTATCTGAAAAAGGAGGGTCTCACATCTTTCTGGCTGCTTTGCAGATAAGAGCATAGTCTCTTTGGGTTCTTTGACATCTTCATTGCAGCACGGGAAGAAAGATCTGATAGAAATTAGCATGCCAAGAAAAATATAGAAGTTTTAAAAGGAAACAGGCCAAGAAGGTGGCTGGCTGAAAAGGACAAACATTTTGGAGTTGTTCAGATTTCCCCAGCCTGGTTTGAAACCCCCTGGTCCGCCAAGTGTTCCAGTAGTAGGTTTCCACCAGAGGGTTTCATCCCCTGGCCTCTCCTCTCCTTGTTTCTAGATTTTCAAGTGTGACCCTGCAACCCAGTGCTCCCCCTGGCCCTCTTCTTCTGCAGCCACAGGTCCTGGCAAAGTAGTGGGGTCCAGGTCCCTGGGAGGGAATGAGCTTAGTGAATGGGAAGAGCAAAACAGCCTAGGGTGGGGGTGGGTGCTGGAGGGAACTGGGCACTTAAAGGGGCACCTGTGTTACTGGGAGGAGGTGTGGTTTCCCAGATGCCATTATCTGACGCCATTTCCTTTGCAGGTCCCTAATGCCACCAAGCAGGATTCTGTTGTTGCTGTCTTAGAGTGGCAGAGGAAGCTGGAGGCTGCCGAGGCTCTGTTGGCCCTGAAAAACTCTTCTCAGGGTCCTCGTGATTCCGCCTCTCTGCCACGTCATGGCAGCATGCCAGGTAGCTTTTTATCTTCAAGATGGAGCATGGGGTAGGGAGATCTGGGAAACTGGAAGGGTTGTGGTGAACTGGTTGTGGTAATCTGTGGAAACCTGGATTTTGGACCTCTTGGGTCAGACAATTCAGATGCTCAGTCCGACGTTGAGAGATTCTGAGTGAATCCCCAGTTCTTAAGTGTTTTTGCTCAACTGCAAATGGCCAGGACCTGAAGTAAAAACAAAACCACCAGCACCACGGCAACAACAAAAGACCCCTGTAGACTGAGCCCCTGTCCAAGGTGGCCAAGTCTTATTGGAGTTCGAGGGCATGTCAGGGAAGGAATAGAACAAGGTGTAATAACTAGCAGCCCATGGCAATATCTTCAGTCCACTGGAGACCGAGGAAGACTGGGAGGACATGCATGGAGGATAAGGGTCTACAATGGAACGAGATCATGCTGATGTCTTCAAGGCATTTCCCTTGTAGATTCAGGGCGTGGATGCTTTCCAGTTGCAATGTTTCCCATCATGCTTCCTGCTCCATGCGATCACTGCTCAGAGGAAAATGGCATAGTTGGGGAGGCTGGACGGGAAGGCTGAGCCCCGATGAGAAGCCTAAACAAAAACCTTGATGAAGTGTGTTAGTGGGAAGCCACTTTGGGTGGTGGACATCCAAGAACAAAGGACAGTGAAGGAAGCTGGAGACCCAGCTTCTCACAGAGGTCTGGCAGAGTGGGTGAGGCAGGCTGGGTCAGAAAATATGGGGGAGGGGTGTGAGGAGACAGCACTTCTCGGATATGGGGAGAATCATATCTGAAGACCTCAGGATTGACAAAAGTAATGGTGACCCTGACTGAGAAACGGTAGAGCCAAGATCAGAGATATGGGGGGGGGGGGTGTTTGTTTCTGGTTTCAGAGACAAATCATAGATTGGGTGGGGCACCATAGTGTGAGGGCTTGATTCATGGAGACATATATGTAATCTGACTCTGGCTTTTCTTTTTGTTTTTAGGTGATGATGGAGAGGGAGGACCGCAGCCTCCTAGTTCCCACCTGCCACCAAAGCCTGCCAGCTCTGTCTCACTTTCTGGACATCTGGAGTGCATGTCCTACTTGACCTGAGAGCCCGGAGTAGGAGGCCTCTCTAGAGCACTGCCTGTGTGGTATCCTGTTTCATGTCTAAAATGACTAACATTTGTAAATTTTTTTTATTTTTGAAGCAAGTTCTCATGTAGACAGCCTGGCCTTGGATTCAGTATATAGTTGACAATGTCTTTGAATTCCCAATCCTTCTGCCTCCACCTCCCAAGTGCTGGGATTACAGGCATGTACCACCATGCCTGCCTTTTAAAAATTATTATTTTAAGTGTTAAAGAGTTTTATAAACTTTCAGGCCCTTTTTATGATGTAGGGAGTCTACATGACTCAAGATCGATGTTGTACTATATCCATTATTTCTCTGGAATAATTGTTTTTTATGCTTCTTAGGAAAGCAGGATTTTGTGTTCTAATGTGATCGATCAATGGGATTCTGAGTGGGTTTGCATGTCAGTGTTTTCATTTGTCCTGTGATTGTATATGCACTGGCACACTCCTGTTTGTAATCATCCATGTGGAATCCTGAAGATTTGTCACTGTGTCTAGACATATGTGTGTGTGAACAAATAATAATAAACATGTTGTAGGCACTGAAATTACGAGCTCCTTTTAAACAGTGTCAGACAAATATCACAGAGGATTGTTTACCTTCACCAAGCCCCAACTGAACAAACACTTTATCTTTTTAAATTAATGATTGGTTGAAAAGTTCAAAACTTGATGCAGCAGACATCAGTCACAGGACTTTCCCCAAAATGGCCACTGTAATTCATTACCCAGGGTAACACATCGGGTAATTGATAGGAATTATAGGAACATTTTTAAAGCCTGAATATTCTGATGTTCCAAACACAAGCACTGGAGGCCTCACCAGGCAGACAGCTAGCTAAGTGAACATAACTTGATCTGGACTTTTTTTTTTATTAAAAATTTCCATCTCCTCCCCTCCTCCTCCCCCTTCCCTTCTCTCCCCTCCACCCATACTGTCATTCCCTCCCTCGCCAGGACAAAGAGCCATCAGGGTTCCCTACACTATGTTAAGTTCAAGGTCCTCTCAACTCCCCCCTGGTCCAGGAAGGTGAGCAACCAAACTGACAAGTCTCACACAGAGCATGTTCATGCCTTAGAGTCCAAGCCCATCGCCATTGTCCTTGGCTCTTAGTCAGCCTCCACCGTCAGCCACATTCAGGGAGTCCAGTTTGGTCTCATGTTCCATCAGTCCCGTTCCAACTGGACTTGGTGATCTCCCGTTAGTTCTGTCCCACCGTCTCAGTGGGTAGGTGTACCCCTCATGGTCCTGACTTTCTTGCTCATGTTCTCCCCGCTTCTGCTCCTCATCAGGACCTTGGGAGCTAAGTCCGGTGCTCCAATGTGGGGCTCTGTCTCTGTCTCCATCCATCGCCAGGTGAAGGTTCTGTGGTGATATGCAAGATATTCATCAGTATGGCTATAGGATCTGGCCATTTCCGGCTCCCTCTCCTCAGCTGTCCAAGGAACTAGCTGGGGGCATCTCCCTGGATACCAGGGAACCCCTCTAGAGTCAAGTCTCTTAACAAACCTAAGATGGTTCCCTTAATTAAGATATATGCTTCCCTGATCCCATATCCACCCTTCCTATATCCCAAGCATCCCATTCCCCCAAGCTCTCCGCATCCTCCCCTTCAGGCTTTTCTCTCCCCATCTCCCTTTGCCCCCAACCCACCCCACCCCTAAGTTCCCAATTTTTGCCTGGCAATCTAGTCTAATTCCAATATCCAGGAAGATAACTGTATGTTTTTATTTGGGTTCACCTTCTTATTATCTTCTATAGGATCACGAATTATAGGCTCGATGTCCTTTATTTATGGCTAGAAACCGATTATGAGTGAGTACATCCCATGTTAACCTTTTGAGTCTGGGTTACCTCACTTAGAATAGTGTTTTCTATTTCCATCCATTTGCATGCAAAATTCAAGAGGTCATTGTTTTTTATCGCTGAGTAGTATTCTAATATGTATATATTCCACAGTTTCTTCATCCATTCTTCCACGGAAGGGCATCTAGGTTGTTTCAAGGTTCTGGATATTACAAATAATGCTGCTATGAACATAGTGGGACAAATGCTTTTATAGTATGATTGGGCATCTCTTGGGTAAATTCCCAAGAGTGGAATTGCTGGGTCCTGGGGTAGGTTGATCCCGAATTTCCTGAGAAACCGCCACACTGCTTTCCAAAGTGGTTGCACAAGTGTACATTCCCACCAGCAATGGATGAGTGTACCCCTTACCCCACAACCTCTCCAGCAAAGGCTATCATTGGTGTTTTTGATTTTAGCCAATCTGACAGGTGTAAGGTGGTATCTCAAAGTTGTTTTGGTTTGCATTTCCCTGATTGCTAAGGAGGTTGAGCATGACCTTAAGTGTCTTTTGGCCATTTGAACTTCTTCTGTTGAGAATTCTCTGTTCAGTTCAGAGCCCCATTTTTTAAATGGGTTCATTAGCATTTTAAAGTCTAGTCTCTTGAGTTCCTTATATATTTTGGAGATCAAACCTTTGTCAGTTGCAGGGTTGGTGAAGATCTTTTCCCAGTCAGTAGGCTGCCTTTGTGTCTTAGTGACAGTGTCCTTTGCTTTACAGAAGCTGCTCAGCTTCAGGAGGTCCCATTTATTCAATGTTGCCCTTAATGTCTGTGCTGCTGGGGTTATACGTAGGAAACAGTCTCCTGTGCCCAAATGTTGTAGAGTACTTCCCACTTTATCCTCTATAAGGCTCAGTATGTTCAGATTAATATTGAGATCTTTAATCCATTTGGACTTGGGTTTTGTGCATGGTGATAGATATGGATCTACTTTCATTCTTCTACAGGTTGACATCCAGTTATGCCAGCACCAATTGTTGAAGATGCCCTCTTTCTTCTATTGTGTACTTTTGGCTCCTTTATCAAAAATCAGGTGTTCATAGGTTTGTGGGTTAAGATCTGGGTCTTCTATTCAATTCCATTGGTCGACTTCTCTGTTTTTATGCCAATACCAAGCTGTTTTCAATACTGTAGCTCTGTAATAGAGTTTGAAGTCAGGGATGGTAATGCCTCCAGATGTTCCTTTATTGTATAAGATTGTTTTGGCTATCCTGGGTTTCTTGTTTTTCCATATAAAGTTGTTTATTGTCCTTTCAAGATCTGTGAAGAATTTTGTTGGGATCTTGATGGGGATTGCATTGAATCTTTAGAGTGCTTTTAGAATTGCCATTTTTCGTATGTTGATCCTCCCAATCCACGAGCAAGGGAGATCCTTCCATTTTCTGGTATCCTCTTCAATTTCTTTCTTCAACGACTTAAAGTTCTTGTCAAATAAATCCTTCAGTTCCTTGGTTAGAGTCACCCCAAGATATTTTATGCTATTTGTGGCTATCGTGAAAGGTGATGCTTCTCTGATTTCCCTCTCTGCTTCCTTATCCTTTGTGTATAGGAGGGCAACTGATTTTTTGGAGTTGTTCTTGTATCCTGCCACGTTACTGAAGGAGTTTATCAGATGTAGGAGTTCTTTGGTGGAGTTTTTAGGGTCGCTTATGTACACTATCATATCATCTGCAAATAACGAAAGTTTAACTTCTTCTTTTCCAATCTGAATCCCCTTGATCTCCTTTTGCTGTCTTATTGCTATTGCTAGAACTTCAGGCACTATATTGAAGAGATAAGGAGAGAGTGGACAGCCTTGTCGTGTTCCTGAATTTAGTGGGATGGCCTTGAGTTTCTCTCCATTTAATTTGATGTTAGCTGTCGGCTTGCTGTAAATAGCCTTTATTATATTTAGGAATGACCTTTGTATCCTTAATCTCTCCAAGATCTTTATCATAAAGGGGTGTTGAATTTTATCAAATGCTTTTTTGGCATCTAATGAGATGATCATATGGCATTTTTCCTTCAGTTTATTTATATGATGGATTACATTGAAAGATTTTCGTATGTTGAACCAGCCCTGCATCTCTGGGATGAAGCCTGCTTGATTATAGTGGATAATTTTTTAATGTGTTCTTGGCTTCGGTTTGTCAGTATTTTATTGAGAATTTTTGCATCAATGTTCATGAGTGAGATTGGCCTGTAATTCTCTTTCTTGTTTGAGTCTTTGTGTGGTTTAGATATCAAGGTAACTGTAGCTTCATAAAATGTATTTGGCCATGACTCTTCTGTTTCTACATTATGAAATACCTTAAGGATTATAGGTATTAGGTCTTTTTGGAAGTTCTGGTAGAATTCTGCATTGAAACCATCTGGTTCTGGGCTTTTTTTGGTAGGGAGGTTTCTGATAACAGTTTCTATTTCTTCATGACTAACAGGACTATTTAGATTGTTCACCTGGTCCTGGTGTAACTTTGGTATATGGTACTTATCTTAAAAAATGTCCATTTCTCTTTTTATTTTCCAATTTTGTGGCATAAAGGCTTTTGTAGTAAGATCTAATGATTCTATGAATTTCCTCTGTGTCTGTGGTTATGTCCCCCTTTTCATTTCTGATCTTATTAATTTGTGTGTTCTCTCTCTGCCGTTTGATTAGTTTGGATAGAGGTTTGTCAATCTTCTTGATTTTCTCCAAGAACCAGCTTTTTGTTTCATTGATTCTTTGGATTGTTTTCTGTGTTTCTATTTTGTTGATTTCTGCCCTCTGATTATTTCCAGTCTTCTACTCCTGCTAGGTGAGTCTGCTTTTTTTCTTTTCTAGAGCTTTTAGGTGAGCTGTTAAGTCACCAATGAGTGCTTTCTCCGTTTTCTTTAAGTGGGCACTTAGTGCTATGAACTTTCCTCTTAGCACTGCTTTCATTGTGTCCCATAGGTTTGAGTATGTTGTGTCTTTGTTTTCATTAAATTCAAGAAAGACTTTAATTTCTTTCTTATTTCTTCCTTGACCCAGGTGTGGTTCAGTAGTTGACTGTTCAGTTTCCATGAGTTTGTAGGCTTTCTGGGGGTAGCATTGTTGTTGAATTCTAATTTTAATCCATGGTGATCCGATAAGACACAGGTGGTTACTAATATTTTTTTGTAACTGTGGAAGTTTGCTTTGTTACCAAGTATATGGTCAATTTTCGAAAAGGTTCCATGAGCCACAGAGAAGAAGGTATATTCTTTCCTATTTGGGTGGAATGTTCTATAGATGTCTGTTAAGTCCATTTGTTTCATTACCTCCATTAATTCTCTTATTTCTGTTAGGTTTCTGTCTGATTGACCTGTCCATTGGTGAGAGAGGAGTGTTGAAGTCTCCTACTATTAGTATGTGTGGTTTGATGGCTGCCTTGAGTTCTAGAAGTGTTTCTTTTACATAAGTGGGTGCTTTTATATTAGGGGCATAGATATTCAGGATTGAGACTTCATTCTGAAGGATTTTTCCTGTTATGAATATAAAGTGTCCCTTTCCATCTCTTCTGATTGATTTTAGTTTGAAGTCAACTTTGTTAGAAATTAGTATGGCCACACGCGCTTGTTTCTTAGGTCCGTTTGCTTGATAAACCTTTTCCCAACCCTTTACTCTGAGTAGATGTCTGTCTTTGTGGTTGAGGTGTGTTTCTTGTAAACAGCAGAATGTTGGATCCTGTTTTCGTATCCAATCTCTTAGCCTGTGCCTTTTTATAGGTGAATTGAGTCCATTGATATTAAGTGATATTAATGACCAGTGGTTGTTAACTCCCGTCGTCATTTTTGTTTTGTTTTATTTATTTTTTTTGGTAGAAGAGATTGTGTTTCTCCCTTCTCTGAGATGTGCTGGTGAAGGGTCACTAGATGTCTGAGTTGTTGTGGGCATTGTTGGATTCCTTGGTTTGTGATTTTCCTTCTATTACTTTCTGTAAGGCTGGATTTGTGGCTACATATTGTTTCAATTTGTTTTTATCCTGGAAAATTTTGTTTTCTCCATTTATAGTGAATGAAAGCTTGGCTGGGTGTAGTCGTCTGTGCTTGCATCCATGGTCTCTTAGTTTCTGCATTACATCTATCCAGGACCTTCTGGTTTTCATGGTTTCCATAGAGAAGTCAGGTGTAAGTCTGATAGCTTTACCTTTATAAGTTACTTGACCTTTTTCCTTACAGCTCTTAATATTCTTTCTTTATTCTGTATGTTTTGTGTTTTGATTATTATATGGCGAGGGGATTTTTTTTTTTTGATCCAGTCTATTCGGTGTTCTGTATGCTTCTTGAATCGTCATAGGAATATCTTTCTTTACATTTGGAAAGTTTTCTTCTATAATTTTATTAAATATATTTTCTGGACTGTTGAGCTGTACTTCTTCTCCTTCTTCTACCCCTATTATTCTTAGGTTTGGTCTTTTTATTGTGTCCCATATTTCCTGAATGTTTTGTGATGAGAATTTGTTTGATTTGCTGATTTCTTTGATCAGTGCATTTATTTTCTCTATGTTATCTTCAGAATCTGAGATTCTTTCTTCTATCTCTTGTATTCTGTTGGTTATGCTTGTTACTGTAGTCTCTGTTCGTTTACCTAGATTTTCCATATCCAGCTGGCCCTTGGTTTGTGTGTTCTTCCTTGCCTCCATTTCAGTTTTCAAGTCTTGCACTGTTTCCATTATCTGTTTGATTGTTTTTCCTTGGTTTCCTAGGATATCATTTACGGATTTACTCAATTCTTCAAACTTTTTGTTATTCTTCTCATCCATTTCTTTTTTTTTTTTTTTTGGTTTTTTCGAGACAGGGTTTCTCTGTAGCTTTGGAGCCTGTCCTGGAACTAGCTCTTGTAGACCAGGCTGGTCTCGAACTCACAGAGATCCGCCTGCCTCTGCCTCCCAAGTGCTGGGATTAAAGGCGTGCGCCACCACCGCCCGGCCTCATCCATTTCTTTAAGGGATTTTTTCACCTCCTTTTTAAGGGCCTCTATCACTTTCAAAAAGTCAAGGTTTTCTACTTCTTCTTGATTGAGGTGTACAAATCCTCCTGTTGTAAGATTGCTGGGTTATGGTGATTTCATGTTGTTTTCAGATTGTTGGAGGAATTCTTGCATTGGTGCCTGCCCATCTCTTCTTTGGAATGCTCTTCTATGGATCTTCTTTTACTGCGTCAGGTGTCCTTGCTTGCCTACCGGATATATCTTTTGGTGCTGTCATCAGTTGTCCTTGCTTGCCAAGGATCTCGCAGACAAAGGGCCTACCTTGCTGCAGGAAGGCTAATGAAACAAAGAAACTCCTGCCCGCCGGTTGCACTCCCTATCCGGTCCCAGCGCCCTGATCAGGCTGAGCTGGAGATTTTATGAACCCGAAGAGGGGAGGAAGAAGGGAGGCTTTTTCTGGATGCAAGCTGGGTGGGGTAGGAAGAGAAAGGCAGTAGCCAGGGAAAGTAGCCCCAGCCGGAAGACCAGTAAGTGTAGGGTGTTCTTGATCTGGACTTTTTATTGTTCCTTCCTTTCTTCCTTCCTTCCTTCCTTCCTTCCTTCCTTCCTTCCTTCCTTCCTTCCTTCCTTCCTTCCTTCCTTCCTTCCTTTTTTCCTTCCTTTGTCCCTGTCTCATTTAAAAAATCAAGGTCTCAGTATGCAGTGCAGACTGGCCTTGAATTCACTGTGTACCTGAGATTTGCCTATAAAGACCTTGTGGTGATTTTCCTGCCTCAGACGCTCAAGTGTTAATATTGCAGTTCACTTCTCCATGCCTGGCTTCCTGCTTCTGTTTTCAATGACACGTGTTTGATGATGATGCTATCTAATCACCACAATTCCTTTGTCTTCAGAGCCTCTGAAGAGTCAGGATTCTTATATTCTCCATCTGATAGCAGAGGAACAAACATGTAAAATCAATGAGGATTCACAGAATTAATCTGGACTGAAGCTCATCTCCTACCCCCTTTCTTCCCATGATCCCCCACTTCATTATCCTCCAGTGACAGATGACTGTGTCCCTGTGGTCCTGCAGTAGGGTTTTGTCCAAGCCTTGGCTTGGTTCCACAATTGAGTTGGGGGAATATATAAGGGGGAGATAAGTTTTTGTTGAAGGATGTGGCACAAGGAGAGGGAAGACAAAAGAAAACATACAATACACATGTGAGGAAGGAAAGAAACTCATTATTTGGGCCCTTTCATTGTTGTGAGGCCTACTGCCTTTCCTTCAGGGTTTGCAGAGCTGACACTCTCCCCTCCATTGTTTTATAATGAAAGGGTCTCTATCTGGCATAGCTCAGTTCTCTTTGCATATCTGTGCAAATGTTCAGTGTTAAGCTTTTCGGTATGTCTCCCTTTGCATGTACTGTCACAGTTCAGAGTCTAAAAGCACTTTGACTCTCGTATACTATATGGCATAATTGGTTAGGTCTGAACATACCCATCATTGCAGAGCATCTCTAGAGTGGGTCAATTTGAACAAGAAGTGTTAACGTAAAAGAAGATATGCTATTATGCAAGCCAAGCACAGGCTTTCTAGGGGGAGGGGTGTTTAAGGGGAATTCTCTAGGTTGTCTTATTTGCTGATTACACGGTACCAATATGTCAGTGAACTCCCAAGTTGGAGATACTTTTTTCAGACTAGTACTTTAAGTTACCACGTGAACATGGTCAGTAGTGAGATATTAATAATAATTAGAGATTAGTGAATTTGGTTGCACATTTCTTCATTTACAGTACAATGAACGTGGTGAGGTTATACAGTTTTTATTATAGCAATTGCCAGTATTTAGGAATGGGTCTCAAGTGCCTGAAAATTTAGCAGTTAGCTGTTATGATCCAGGAGAGCCGCCCCAGCAACCCACCTCTTTCCATCTTTCCCAGGAAGACTATTCAAAGTAGATCCAGTTAACACTGTATTGCCATAAAGGTGAAGGACAGATCAGAGCCTTTGGAAAGCAGTATTTTAATAACAAAAGGGTTTTGGAAATGTTTAGCAGAGTGAAACGTCAAAATCATGTATGTTGAAATGCACATTAGTGTACAGAGCCAAATATTGCTATGTGATTAGTTACAATCAAAATAAACATCCTCATTTTAGACTGGTTTAGAACTACATCAGGATTGAAGTATAACGAGCACAGTAACTCACTAAACCTCCCTACTATCTTTGTGAGATGAGACGCTACTGTTCTTGTGACACACAGTGGTATTGATATAGTTTGTAGTTTCTGTAAATCTGCTAACAATTCCTGCCTGTCCTCCAACTGACAAGATCAATTTCACATTGTTTCTAAATAGACGAAGACTTAAAAGTGTGTGTTTAGTGAAAGTGAGGAGCATAAAACAAACCGAGGTATGTAGCAGCAAATTATGTGGATTAAAACTACATCGCACACAACAGTGCACATTTCCTAAAACATAAATTGTAACATGAAGAGGCCAGGCCTGCTTGTTTGGGTTTCTGTCCTGCCCGGTACCCCACAGCTGGCAAGCCCCAAAGAAATAACACAGAGATCTCTATAAGTTACAAAGCTGATTGGCCCATTAGCTCTAGCCTCTTACTGGCTCTCAGATCTTGATTAACCCATTTTTCTGATCTATGTTAGCCATGTGGCTCAGTACATTTTTTTCAGTGGGGCAGATCACATCCTGCTGCTTCAGTGGTTTGGGCAGGAGTGGGAGGAATCAACTTCTTCCTTCCCAGAATTCTCCTGTTCTCATTACATCGTTTCTACTTCTTGTCTTGTTTTCCCACCTTTACTTCCTGCCTGGCCAATCAGCGTTTATTTAAAACATGATTGACAGATTACAGACAATTCTCCTGCACCAATAAATGGTACCAGAGACAAGAAATCCCCGAGACACTTGCACAGCCCTGAGTGGAGAATGACAATGTGAATAAAAGGAGATCAATGAGTAGCTAGAGAGAGAACCCTTGCGGAGATGCAGAAACTACTGCAGCAAATCAAGTATTGGCTTCAGTACAATTCTCAAGCCACGGGATCTAAGAAAAAAGGCAACAGTAAAATTCTGAATTGGACTTCTTCATCCAGAATCGGTAGATCAGGTAATTCAGATCATCTATCCCAGTGAAGTAACCCATACAAGAAGACACTGACATTGCTTGAATTGCCAAACAGATGACGAGAACCCCAAGTCTAAGATCTTGCAGAGGCAAAGTCAGATGTCAATCTCATATTAGGTATTGGATGTTTTCCTAGTAGAAAACATAAAGCTGAATGTCTGGTAGAGCTTCCTGTGCTGTTTTGAGGAAACAAAACAAAGAAATGTTCCCAAGCCTGCCGAGAATGACAGCCTATGCTGTACTGTACAGCAGGGAGCAGGGAGGGGCATGGCCCAGTCACTGGAGCAGCACTGGGATCTCAGTGGATCTTAAAAATTTACCCTCTGAGACATTAAGATGTTTGTGGGGAGGGACTTATATATTTTGTAGTTTCTGTAAATCTGCTAGTAGCTTCCCTAAACCTGTAATAGGCAGCAGCTGAACAGCTCTTCTGGGAGGACTGAAAAAGCAAACAAAAACTTTAGTACCCTTTACAAGTGAGTTCTAATTTCTTCTGCTACTACTCATTCAAGAACTTATGCATTTGACACCTTTGAAAAATCTATAAAATAAATTCTCACTGCAAATTAAAAAATACGATTTGTAAAAAATTTAACTTACCCAGGTCTGAGACAGTCTTGCAAACATAAAGATGTGTTGAGAAAAACTAGAATTAATAACAGCTGTGTTTTTCATTACCTAAAAGATATGCCTTTAGGTCAAAAGCATGAGATGCTCATGATGAATAGATGATGCACAAAGTATCTGCTAAACTGGTAAAAAGCAAGTCCATCAGTTCTTCAGGTTTGTTCTGTAGCTCATTTCCTTTCATACTCATGTCTAGGTGAATTACCTAGCTACACGAAGGTGGAGATGCTAACCTAGAATTTCTTTTTTTTTTCTCTCATGGTTTATTTTTTTATATTTAAAAATTTCCATCTCCTTCCCTTCTCCTACCCCCTCCCTCCCCTCCTCTTCCCCCTTCCCTCCCCTCCTTCTCCCCCTTCCCTCCCCTCCCCTCCACCCATACCTCCCCTCCCTCCCTCTCAATAACCCAGAATTTCTTAAGCTTCCTTTTCCTCTCCATTATTGTCATCTCCAGACTCTTTGTGATTGTCCAGTCATGGTCTGGAACCCCAATGTATATCCCGTCTCATTGGTCTTTCTCGTTGTCTTGAACCCTTTTTTTGTCAGCATCTTCCACTCACCAAAGGGCTGGAATCCCA
This sequence comes from Arvicola amphibius, assembly GCF_903992535.2. Lineage (NCBI taxonomy): Eukaryota > Metazoa > Chordata > Mammalia > Rodentia > Cricetidae > Arvicola > Arvicola amphibius. Next base: position 61,104,559 of record NC_052065.1, read on the forward strand.
TGGTTGATACTCTCATGAGGTCAACACACGCAGTAAATGTGAGCCTTTGTCTAAGGCGGGGATGATGTTGGGCCTGTTCTCTTGTTATTTTCTTCACTTGTTTATCCAGTAATTTTGCAGGTGATGGTGTGGAGTCACAGATGGTTGAGGGGTGCCCTGTTGGTGCTGGGAACTAAACTAGGTCTTCTTGAAGAGCAGCAAGTGTTCTAAATCTCTGACCAATCTATCCTGTGCCTCCTGTGATCCTCTTCTGTGTTGCTTATGGGATGCCATCTGGACACCTCTTCCTGTAATGCTGACCATGGCACAAAGAGTATAGGAAGCAAAGAGGGATGGAGGAGCCTGGGCATTTCTTGTTGAACCCTTGTTATTCATGGTTGAGATCATGATGCTTGAAACCGATTGTGGTAAGTGGAGCTTCTTACGCTTTGGTAAGATAAGCAAATAGTGTTGGTAGAAGTGCCCAGGGACCTCAGGGGTCTGCTCTGTGCCCCTGGTACTGATCTATAAGTAATTTTCAAAAGAGATTTTCTAGTCTACAGTTCAGTGTTACTGTGAAGAGCACATAGTGAAGCAAACTGGATCCTTTAATCTAGGTAGAAAGGGTATGGGTACAAAGACAAATAAAGCTGCCAAGGATAGCCTTTAATAGCCCACTTCCCTCAACTAGACCTTAACACTTTCTCTACCTCCCAATAGACCATTGAAGTATTGCCTTAGTTTCTTTTTCCCTGTTGCTGTGATAAAATAGCCTGATCAAATATATTCAAGGGAGAAAAAGATTTATATCAGCCCAGAGCTAAAGACACAGTCCATCACAGCAGAAAGTCAAAACAGCAGGAGCTTGAGACAGTTGGCCACACCACATCCATAATTAGGAATCATAATGAGATGACTGTTGGTTATTTCCTTTGTTGTGGGATATCCATCAGAGAAGACTGCTCAGACTTGAGTTTAAGCCAACAGTAAGTCTATTTAGCTGGCCAGCGACTACACTGGGTGTGTGGGATCCCAGTGTAGCACTGTGCCTTTCTCAGGGTGAGCTTTTAAGCACAAAAACCATGTTCTTGGTTGACATACTTTAGTTAACAACTGTTGTAGGAGGTCCTTCTGTCTTTCTGTTGTTTTTATAGGTTAATAGAGAAACTGCTTTGGGCCTGTTGATTGGGCAGAACTTGGGTAGGTGGAGAAGACAGAACTGAATTCTGGGAGGGAGAAAGCAGTGTGAGGAGAGATGCCATGAATCCGCAGGAGACAGACGCTGGGAATTTTACCCAGTAAACCACTGTCACATGGCGATACACAGTTAATAGAAATGAGTTAAATTGATATGTAAGAATTAGCCACTATGAAACTAGAGCTAATGGGTCAAGCAGTGTTTTAATGAATACAGTATCTGTGTGGTTATTTTGGGGCTAAGCTAGGCAGGTGGCCAGGATGAACAAGCAGGCCCTCTCCTTCCAACAAAGAACAGTTAGCCAAAACAGAACTACAGAAACTGAAAAACAACATTGATGTATTTTGAGACTTGCCCAGAACTATGTATGGACTTTGGTGGGTTAGGTCTTTGTTTTAGTTTTGGCGGGTGGTGATGTCTTCAGGCTGAGGTTTGCATCCTGAATGGCACTTCCATCATGGAGTCAGCTGTTTTAAGATCCCAGAGCCTACTAGGTTCTGGGATCCCTGCCACACCTGTCTTTCATTTATACAATCCAGAGTGCTAGACAGGGAAAGGTGCTGCCCTGAGTTGGCAGAACTTCCTATGTCTATTAACACAATCAAGATAATCCCTCACAGGCATGGCCAGAGGCCATTTCTTGAGTGACTCTAGATTGTGTCAAGTTGATAGCAATGGCTATCACAGGTATGAATAATAATAATCATAGTAAAAATCAACATAACAACCATCATATAATAAACATAATAATAATAAACAATCCATTCATGAGGTCAGAGACCTGACAAGTCATTCACCTCTCAAGTGTTCTAGCTCTGAATCCACCTGCCTTCAGGACCAAGCCTTCATTCAGTACATGAGATTTTGGCAGACATTTAAAAGGTCCAAACTGTCACATTTCTCTATTACTCTTTTGAATTACTATATAGGAGTTTGTCTCACAGGGGCAATTAATAAATTAACTTAGAACAATTTAGATCAGGTTAATGGAAATTAAATTTTAATATTATACATAAATTAAACCTTGTAAAGCATTAGACCAGTGGTTCTCAAGCTTCCTAATGCCACTTATAGTTTGTCATGCTGTGGTGACTCCCAACCATACAATTATTTTATTGCTACTTCATAAATGTAATTTTGCTACTGTTATGACTCATAATGTAAATATCTGATATGTAGGATATTTGATATGTGACCCCCAAGGGGCTCGAGACCTGCAAGAGAACCAGTGCTCTAAAGGAACAAAACTAATAGAATTAGTCTGTATTAATAAGAGATTTATCGACTTGGTTTCCACAGTTCCATCTGGGATAGTCTAACAATGGCTGCCTTTATACTAGAGAGGCTGAGAACTGCTACCTGTTTATTTCATGAGCCTAGGCACCTGTGAGGTCTATTCTTGGTTGTCAACTTGACTATAACTAGAATGAACTATAATCCAGAAATAGAGGGCACAACTGTGATCTAGATCTCAAGGCTGGAAGATATAGGTCTTTAATCTAGACCTTGAGGCAAAGAGGCATGCCTTTAGTCTAGGCCACACCTTCTGCTGGAAGCTTATATAAAGACAATGGAAGAAGGAAGGGTTCATTCTTTGAACCCTTGCCCTCACCTCCGTCAGCACATCCATTCCTTCTTTGGGATCCAGCGGACCAGAAGAGATACCCAGCCTTCTGGGACTGAGCAGCTACTAGATTCTTGGACTTTCTGTTCATAAATAGCTATTGTTGAATTGCAGCCTGTATATGTACGTACACACACACACACACACACACACACACACACACACACACACAGTCATTTCATAATACTGTGACTCTAGGGAAGTCCGACTAATACAGTAGCTGACCAGTAGATGATGCTGAAGGCCTGGAGGGCTGCTGGAGATTCAGTGGTTATCAGTCTGTTTTGTAAAGCAGAAGAAACTGGGTTCTTTTATCAGTTAAGGATGAAGAGATTAGTGTCAGCAGCAACAATGTCAGTACTAGCAACTACTGAAAGGACACACAGATGGAGTGGCATGAACTTGCTGGATACACAAAGGCGAGCACTCAAAAAGCCAAAGCTTTCCCCTTCTTTATAACTGGACTTTGTCATCCAGTAGAAGGCGATGCCCACATTCAAGTGGGTTTTCCCATTTAAAGTACCCTAATGGAGAAAATCCCTCAGAGGCTTATTTCATGGGTGATTACAGATCTTCTCAGGTTGACAATAGAGACCACCATTCACATATACAACCATCATAGATTACACACACACACACACACACACACACACACACACACACAGGACTGCAAACCACAGTACATTCCTGCATTTCCATAGTCTTTTGTCAGTGCTACTAACATTACTTTTAGTGTCACTTTAATTACTTGTTTCATGGAGACTTGAATTAATGCCTGTTGTTGTAGAGACTATACTTCTGTTTCCTAGCCACCCAGTCCAGCATAATCATTCAGAAACTTATATAAATTATAAATTGTTTGGCTTATTCCCTCAGACTTGTTATTAACTAGCTCTTACAACCTAAATTAATCCATTTTTAATAGTCTGTATTTTACCACGAGGTTCGTGACTTGTTACCTCACATCTTGCTTCCTTGGCAGCTGATGGTGTCTCCCAGACTCTGTCTTCTTTTTCCCTTTAGCTTTTTTTGGATTTCTCGTCTGGCTCTATTCTGCCTGACTGTTGGCCAAATCAAATTCTTCACTAACCAATGGTAATAAAACATATTCATAGCATACAGAAGAGCATCTTACATCATCTATCTTTTCTGTCTTATTAAAAACAAAGTTTTAATTCTAATATGGTAAAATTGTATATAACAACACAGTTATTAAAAAAGGATCACAGTTACAATATTGAGTCAATTTGTATTTGATAAATTAAAGAAAGTACTCTATCAGATATAATACCTTTGTGAGTCTCAAATTTCATATCTAATTTATCATTTATCACAACTAAGGAAAACTGTACTTATAACTATCTAGTTTTTAACTCCATCAAAGACTCCATAAGGACATTATATTACCTAAGTAAACAGGACATGCATTGTAAGCAACTTCTAAATCTTTAGAATTGACAGAGATCTCTGGCTTTTTAGACAGGTTCCTAAAGTTCTTCTGTAACATTGTGGCATCTATCATTAGCCTATAAACCTAGAGTGTGTGGCAGATTTTTCAGTGAAGCAGCAAATTTGAAAATGTCCCACTTACATTGACAGTTTGTCAGTCATTTTCCTCTGTGTCCTGTATAATGTCTGAAAGAGACTTCCATGAAGCAGGAACCCTGAAGGACTATCCCTTCTTGTTTTGGCAGATTTCGTTGTTACTTTCTTGTGGTTCATAGATGTCCAGTTTATACAGCATACAGCCAAGTAGTCCAGGCAAGAGCAGTTCCCTGCCAAAATGGCTAGCTTTGCTACATTGAAAGCAAACTCCATAAGGAGCTTCTTCGATGCCTATCATCCTCTTGAAGTAAATTGGTGCTGCCAGGAGCAGGCATGTCTCAACGTTGAGAAAAGAAGTTCTTAAAACTTTTCAAATGCCATATCCTGTAGGTCTTTGACATGTTTGAAGAATACCTCTCCATCTGAAATATATCTCTGTATATCTAGAAAACCTAACTCACATAACTGTGAATTTAACTCTTATAGATGACAGTTGATTTGTATTTTAATTATACATTACATTTTAAATGAGCTGCATAAACATAATACCTTAAACAAGAGTAAAAATATGCATGTGGTATAACAAAATTGATATTAAAATTGTATCAGTAGCCGGGCGGTGGTGGCGCACGCCTTGAATCCCAGCACTCGGGAGGCAGAGGCAGGCGGATCTCTGTGAGTTCGAGACCAGCCTGGTCTACAAGAGCTAGTTCCAGGACAGGTTTTAAAGCCACAGAGAAACCCTGTCTCGAAAAACCAAAAAAAAAAAAAATTGTATCAGTAAAGGTTTTGTTTTTTGTTTTTCGTTTTTTTTTTTTTTTTTTTTTTTTTTTTTTTTTTTTTTTTTTTTTTTTCGAGACAGGGTTTCCCTGTAGTTTCTAGAGCCTGTCCTGGAACTAGCTCTTGTAGACCAGGCTAACCTTGAACTCAGAGATCCGCCTGCCTCTGCCTCCTGAGTGCTGGGATTAAAGGCGAGCACCACCACCGCCTGGCTTCAGTAAAGGTTTTGACAACAGCTTCTATTTCCTTGCAACTTATAAGTCTATTTAAATTTTTCTCCTGGTCTTGATATACTTTTGGTATATGGTATTTATCTAAAAATGTTCCTTTTTTATATTTTCCAATTTTGTGGAATACAGGCTTTTGTAGTAAGACCTAATGATTCTCCAAATTTCCCCAGTGTCTTTTGTTATGTCCCCTTTATCATTTCTGATCCTGTTAATTTGAGTGTTCTCTTTCCACCTTTTTATTAGTTTGGATAGGGGTTTGCCAATCTTGTTGATTTTCTCAGAGAGCCAGCTCTTTGTTTAATTGATTCTTTGGACTGTTTTCTGTGTTTCTATTTTGTTGATTTCAGTCCTCAGTTTGATTATTTCCAGTCTTCTACTCCTCCTGGGTGAGTCTGCTTCTTTTTTTTCTAGAGTTTTCAGCTGTGCTGTTAAGTCTCTAATGTGAGCTTTCTCCGTTTTCTTTATGTGGGCAGTTAGTGCTACAAACTTTCCTCTTAGCACTGCTGTCATAGTGCCCCATAGGTTTGGGTATGTTTTGTCTTCATTTTCGTTGAATTCAAGAAAGGCTTTAATTTCTTTCTTTATTTCTTTCTTGAACCAGGTGTGGTTCAGTAGTTGACTGTTCAGTTTCCATGAGTTTGTAGGTTTTCTGGGGGTGGAATTGTTGTTAAATTCTAGCTTTACTCCATGGTGATCTGATAAGCCACAGGTGGTTACTCCAATTTTTTCTGTATCTGTGGATGTTTTCTTTGTTACCAAGTATGTGATCAATTTTCAGGAAGGTTCCATGAGATGCTGAGATGAAGGTATATTCTTTCCTGTTTGGGTGGAATGTTCTATAGATGTCTGTTAAGTCCATTTGATTCATTACATCTGTTAGTTCTTTTATTTCTCTGTTAAGTTTCTGTCTGGTGGACCTGTCCATTGGTGAGAGAGGAGTGTGTGGGGTTTGTTGTGTAATTTGAGTTCTAGTAAAGTTTATTTTACATGTGTGGGTGCTTTCATATTAGGGGCATGTATATTCAGGATTGAGACTTCATCCTGATGAATTGTTCCAGTTATGATAATAAAGTGTCCATCTCCATCTCTTCTGACTGATTTTAGTTTGAAATGAATTTTGTTAGATATTAGGATAGCCACACCCACTGGTTTCTTTTGTCCGTTTGCTTGGAAAACCTTTTCCCAACCCTTTACTCTGAGGTAGTGTCTGTCTTTGAGTTTGAGGTGTGTTTCTTGTAAACAGCAGAATGTTGGATCCTGTTTTTGTATCCATTCTCTTAACCTGTGCCTTTTTATAGGTGAATTGAGTCCATTGATATTAACCTATATTAATAACCAGTTCTTGTTAACTCTGTTTTTTGTTGTTGTTGGTAGTGTTTGTGTGTTTCCCTTCTTTGAGTTGTGTTGGTGGAGAGTTGTCAGATGTCTGTGCTATTGTGGGTGTTGTTGGCTTCCTTGCATTGAGGTTTTCCTTCTATTACTTTCTGTAAGGCTGGGTTTGTGGTATTGTTTAAATCTATTTGTCATGGAATATCTTGTTTTCTCCATTAATGGCGAAAGAAAGCTTTGCTTGGTATAGTAGTCTGGGCTTGCATCTATGGTCTCTTAGTGTCTGCAGCACATCTATCCAAGACCTTCTGACTTTCATGGTTTCTATTGAGAATTCAGGTGTAATTCTGATAGGTTTACCTTTATATGTTACTTGACCTTTTTCCTTTGCAGCTCTCAATATTCTTTCTTTATTCTGTATGTTTTGTGCTTTGATTATTTTATGGTGAGGGTATTTTTTCTGATCCAGTCTATTTGGTATTCTGTAAGCTTCTTGTACCTTCATAGGAATATCCTTCTTTAGGTTGGGAAAGTTTTTTTCTATAATTTTGTTGAATATATTTTCTGGGCCTTTGAGCTGGTATTCTTTTCCTTCTTCTACCCCTATTATTCTTAGGTTTGGTATTTTCATGGTTTCCCAGATTTCCTGGATGTTTTGTGTTAAGACTTTGTTGGATTTGCTGTTTTCTTTGACCAATGAGTCTATTTCCTCTATTGTATCCTGAGATTCTTTCTTCTATCTCTTGTATTCTGTTGGTTTTACTTGTCTCTGTAGTTCCTGTTCATTTACCCAGATTTTCCATATCCAGCCATCTTTCAGTTTGTGTTTTCTCCATTACCTCCATTTCGGTTTTCAAGTCTTGTACTGTTTCCTTTACCTGTTTGATTGATTTTTCTTGGTTTTCTTGGGTATCTTGAGGGATTTATTAATTTCTTCTAACTTTTTGCTTGTCTTCTCTTTCATTTCTTTAAGGGAGTTTTCACTTCCTGTTTAAGGTTCTCCATTATTTTCATAAGGTTTAAAGTCGATTTCTTCTACTTCTTCTGGGTTAGGGTGTTCAAGTGTTCTGGTGTCATCATTTTGCTTTTCAGGTTGGTGGAGGAATTCTTGGATTGGCACCTGCCCATCTTTTCCTTCAAATGAGCCCAGCAGAGTCTTGTCGTCTTGGTCCAATCTTTGCTGTGGCTGACTGTATATTTGGGGTTCTTGGTCTGCCCTCTCTTAGGTCTCCTCAGCACTGGAGCTGGCTCTCAGGTTCCCTCTGCCCTGAAGCAGGCTGAGTTGGGGATCCAAGGACCCCACAGATGAAAAGGGGTGCTAGTGGCAGGCTGGAATGTGATAAAGAAAGCCAGCAGCCAGGAAACACCCTGCTGTCTGGATCTGCTCAGCACAGGAGCAGGGTCTCTTCCCAGGCTCCAAGGACCTCACAGACAAAAAAGGTGGGCTTGGGATGCAGGGTGGGGCAGGACAAAGAAGCCCCAATGGAGGGGACACTCCCACTGGCTCCCCAACCTCTCAGCCCTGAAGCAGGCTGAGTTGGGGAATCCAATGTCCTTGCAGATAAAAAGGGGTGCTTGGGGCAGACTGGAATGTGCTAAAGAAAGCCAGCAGCCAGGAAACACCCTGCTGGATGGACAGAAAAGCTTAGGGAGTTGGAAGGGGCCGGTACTCAGTTCCCTGGGACCATCTGGTTGTGGAGCCACTCACTCACCTCTCTGGATCCTCTCAGCACAGGAGCAGGGCCTCTTCCCAGGCTCCAAGGACCTTGCAGACAAAAAGTCAGACTTGGGGGGCAGGGTGGCACAGTACAAAGAAGCCCCAATGGCAGGGATACTCCCACTGGTTCCTCAACCTCTCAGCCCCAGAGCAAGCAGAGTTGGGGGATCCAAGTGTCAAGTTCAGAGCATAGGCCCCTGCCCCTGGCATCTATCCCAGCCCCCAGGCATGGTCTGGACTCCAAATCCCAGCAGGCCAGGTCCTGACCCCTCCCTGGGAGTTTGGTTAGGACCACTCCCCAGGGTATTTAAGTGATCTCCCAAAAGAGGAACACGTGGTCTCCCTTTCTTCCTCCTGGGGGTCCAGTTCCTGCTTCTTTCCCGTTCCCCCTCGGGGGCCACCTGAGAGAGCAGTACTCCCATTAAACCTGGATATTTCTTAATTTGGCTTGTTTTGATTTGGCTTGATTTGGAATTTTGTGTCGGCAGGGAGCTTGTGTTAGGAAATATTACTAACATTTTGGAGGTTCCGCGGAGCTAGGGCAGGCCCTTTCCACGTGGCCCTGGTCTACAGTTTGAGCTCTCTATGCCACACTTAAAATCGGCTTCTGGACTACAGTGGCTGCATCTCCGTGAGTCCCTTTTCTTGTCTATGCTATAAGGCTTTGGGAGACACATTCGTACTTATTTTTGTCATTTTCAGATTCCTGCTGATGTAGTGAGCTCACGCCTGGAATTCGAGTCCCAGGTTGTGGTCAGTCCCGCAGGACCGGGCTTGGCTGAGGCGGAGATGTGTTTTTATCAGGATGCAGGGTGTCTGATCTCCGCGGCCCCCTTTGGAACTAAAAGCCATCTTGGTGGACATGCTAAAATGGACTTAGGACACGTGCTTGGGCATAGACTCTAAAATGGGCACTCACAGTTCAAAGCCAGATCCACTGTTGCCCCTGTAAGCCTCTTACAAAAATCTTTTAAAATTGAGCCTGTTTGATACAAATGAACATATATATATATATATATATATATATATATGCTCATGATTTTTGGTCTCTGCGTTCTCACCTCCCCCCTTAGTAGCCAGTCTCTCACAGCACCAAGCTGCCAGAGGCACTGGCCCCTCCCTCACTCCCTCAAGCCCACCCATCCCAACCCTCTCCTATAGAGCAACATTCTTTCCCCTCCATTTCCCAATTCGGAGGTTCAAGTTCAACTTCCACCTTCCCCTCCCCCTCCTACTTCACTGCTTCTGGACCCCTTCTGTGCACTGAGCTAGCCCCTCCCATGCTCCCTTTTCTCTTCCAAATCTCTCTCAGGTAGAAAAGTGACTAGGTTCCTTTTCTACTAATCATTCTTCTTCCTCAGTCAGTGCCAGTTATTAGGAAAGAGTTTTTTAAAAAGGTTGAGGATGGTCCCCAAACTCCTATATGGTAATTGGTGAAAATGGCCTTTAAAATGTTTAATGCCCAAGAGGAATCAGCTGAGTCTTCCCTATAGACAAAGCTACAACAATCTACAGGCCCAGACCTTAGCAGCTGCCCTAAGGTCACAGGAAGGGGGGAGGCAAAGGAAGCCAACCACAGGGCTCTATCAAGTGTGGCCTAAATGGTCACGTGGCACGATATAGCACTACACCTGCTCTGAGGTTGTGCCCTATCTGCTAGCAACCTGGACACTGGAAATCACAATGCCTCCGTGCAGGCTTGTCCTCTATGCCAAGCCACAGAGGTCCGGCCTCATCACCATCGGCCAGTGAAACTGTGCCAGCCTTCAAACATCTCAGCCTTACAGAGGATTGATGCTGCCCAGACTTGGCATATCCCGTAACCCTCTCTGAGCCTAGGATCATGCTACAAGTGGCAGGTAAGTCCATTACTTTTATTCTCACTCGGGCGTTAAGTTTCCCCCACCAATTTCAGCTATGGGGGTAGACGGAACCTGTTCCTCCCCACTTAAAACTTTGCCACTGCCCTACCATCTTGTAGGACATTTTTTTTCTCATTCTTTCTTAGCGATACTTGCTTGCCCAACACATTCACTGGGTGGAGATATCCTTAGCCACTTCCCCAAAGCTTTGTTCCACTTCTTGGAGCCCCTTTTAACCCCACTCATCTCCAAGATTCTATTTTACAGGTTCACTTCTCCTGCCAGACGAGTGCCCAGGCCAACCCACAAGGAACTCTCCATATACACCAGCTTTGTGGACACCAACTGGGCAAAGATTAGCAGGTTAATTTCACCCATACGCCTACACATAACAAACTCTTATCTCTTAACACTTGTGGACACTTTTACAGGTTGGATAGAAGCATTTCTGGTCTCCAGGGAAACAGCAGGTGTGATGCCTCAGGGTCATGGAGCTCATGTCAGAAGCTCTCAACATCTTCTGGACAATGGGACTCGTCAAACAACAACTGACCAAGCTCTCCATTCAACTCAGGTTATCTTGGTCCTCCCTTCTCCCCATTGCCCTGACTCATCTCAGGGCCAGCCACCCCATGTTCCCCCATGGGCCTGAGTCCTTTTGAGTTGCTTTATGGCAGGCCCTTTCTCCTTAACCATCACCTCCCAGTTCAAACTCCTTCACTGGCAGGGTACCTACCCTACCTCTCCCTTTTAAGGTCCCTTCTCCATTCACACGCTGACAGTTGTCTTCCTGCCATCACACCAGTGGACCTTAATGCCCCTAAACCTGCCCCGCTCTCCCCAGAGGATAGAGGATTCCTCAAACAGTTAACTCCTAGGTCTCTTGAACCTCCATGGACAGGACCTCACACGGTAATCCTCACCATCCCCTCGGCTGCCAAGCTCTTGGGACACACAGGCTGGTACCATCTCTCCAGGCTCAAGCAGGCACCTACTCAGGACACTTGATCTGTCCAACAGACAGAACCTTCCACCCTCCGGTTTTCCAGGATGCCACAATGAAGGGCCTACCTGCTCCTCTTTCTGGCACACTCACCTTCTCATCTCCCCCAAGGAACAGATGCCTGCCTTCTCCGGGATGACAGTTCATGGGATGCCTTTCCAGTTACACCTCTTGCTAAATGTGGACACCTGGCTCTCCCCTTCCCCATTTGTCCTGATCCCGCAGGAAGTAGCCAGATTTGAGTCTACACCCTTGTTTCCCAAACAGAGCCTAAGTGTTTGTCATAATTACCATTCCAATTTTCTGTCACCCCTATATCCAAAGAGTCTGGAATGTCAAGTTGGGAGCATAGGCCCCTGCCCCTCACATCTATCCCAGCCCCCAGGCCTGTTCTTGACTCCAAATCTCAGCAGGCCAGGTATTGATCCCTCCATGGGGGTAAGTTCAGGACCACTTCCCAGGTTATTTAAGTCACCCCCGAAAAGAGGAACACGTGGTCTCCCTTTCTTCCTCCAGGGGGTTGCATTTTTTCGGCTTCCTGATTCCCTCTCAGGGCCACCTAAGAGCACAGATCTTCCATTAAACCTGGATATTTCTTCATTTGGCTTGTTTTGATTTGGCTTGATTGGGAATTTTTGCATCATCAGGGAGCTCGCATTAGGAAATATTCCTAAGACCAAGGACCTAGCAGATAAAAAGGGGTACTTGGGGGCAGGCTGGAATGTGCTAAAGAAATCTGTTGGAATCCCGTTGTGTGAACCTTCTGAATGCTGGGATGTATTCATATGCCACTAGACCAAGCTTTAGTATTGGTACTTAAATTAAAGTTGTCTTGCATTTCTAGGGTAAGCTATGTTTGATGTTGGGTGTTTTTCATACATCCTTGAAATAAAACTGCTAAAAGTTCATGAGAGAGGTTTGCATCTATGTTCATGAGGAATACTGGTCAGTAATACTACCTATGGCATCTTTTATTCATAGAAGTAATGTTGAACACATTAAATAAATAGGGAAGTTCTTTCTTTTACTTTCTAAAAAAGCTCTTGTCAGATTGCTTTGGCATTTTGTTCATTGGACACAATTAAATAAATACCAGTGATGATTGAGGCATGTGTTGAGTCAATGAATAAAGTATGGCATTTCAGTGAGGCAAGTCACAGGAACTGGGGAAACTTGATAGACTCAACTTAGTCCCAACACAGCAGTAGATTGCTTGTCTAAATAAGGGGATAAAAGTATTGTTGCCTCTTCAAGTCGTAGGACTGCCAAAATCGTGCCTTCTTTTCCTATGTATAGTGTCTGGGAGACCTCTTCTATATGTAACTAATGTTAGGTCTACAAATCCCCCTGTTTTAGGGAACTACACAAGGCCTTGTCTGTTGTGAGTGCCTTCAAGAAGAGACAGGTAAAGAGACGCCTAGTTCGGAGACAGAGAAGGATGATGATGGCGGCTGCCCCTAATGCACACATGCATGTCAAGAATTTGACTATGGAAGAAGGAGTTTGCAGTAAGTGTCTTTCACTAGATAGGGTCCCTGAACTTGGGGAGGAAGCATGAGTATTTTTGTCACCAGTCCCATCACTGATTTGCCATGTAACCTTCAGCAAGAACTCTCTGATGTGTAAAAAAAAAATCATTGTCAGGTGCCAAAGTGTTTACAGGAAGGAATGATTTGGCAAGGCATTAGGGAAGAGAAAAGATCAGTAACGACATGAGATTTTAGTATAGGTGTGGGGTATTATAGAAAGGGGATGGTAGGGGAGGAAGTCTCAACAAAAATGTGACTATTATTTTATAGCTGGAAAGAACACTATGCATCAGCTCCAGGTCAAGGTTGACGCAGCAACCCAGGAGGTAAGAAGAGTCTGTTGCCCAAGGGGAATTTTCCCATCAGCCATTGCCCAGACCCTTTCTACTATATCCCGAAGACAGTTTCCATTTCTAACCCTATGACCTACTCCTCTTGTGGCACTGGAAAAATCACTTCTGTCTGGACCTCAGTGTTCTCAAATCAGAGTAAAAGGTAAGGTTGGATGGTCTTCAAGGTTCCCACAGCTTGGAATTCTGTGTTCTTATTTTCATCCAAAATGATTCTCATTCTTTATCTTTCCATGAACAACTGGGTGTCTGATCCTTATCTTTGATCTCTGCTTCTTCAGGAGAGCTCTCGGGGGCCTGTGCTGCTGAGTCAGCCCCCAGAACTAACATCTATGCCATATACTCCAGAGACCACAGGGCAACAACTGGCGGTTTCCCTTTCAGGGGAGCTCCATGGGCTCTCTACCATGCCGAGCATGTGAGTAGGACAAGGACATAGAATGTACTGTGTTTGGGGATTTCCAGCCTTGTGTTTAGTGCCATGGGTGATAGCAGCAGGAGGACGACAATAGGAAGAAGGAGGTAAATGAGTAGGGGAAGGAGAAATCAGCAAGGGCAGAACACTTTCAGCTTTGGCACTTTCTATCCAAGAGGATCTGCACAAGTAGTTTTTCAAGTTCCCATTTCCAAGCAAGCATGCTGGTGGACACAGTCAATATCTATACCATTGAAAAGAGAACTAACACCAGGTCTACCACATAGTAGGTCTTCAAAGTGTTGAGAATGTTATTACTTTTTAACAGATAGAGAAGGAAGGTCCTGGTGAAATCTGGGAGTTTTGTAAGGAGGTTTCACAGGGCCTTAGGTGTCTGTCCAAAGGACAGTGAACCTGAATTATCTTTCATGGCCAGAGGTAATTGGGAAAAGTGGAGGCAAGATGCAGCCACTGAAAAGAAATGGTACTGACATTGCTTTCAGCTGCTTTCAGACTAAAACATAGACACTATGATTCATCATCATCATTTTTACTCTAGCTCTGGGAGGAAAAGCCAGTATAAACTATTGTCTCAGGGATGCAGGTAAAGGGGATGCTGAAAATGAGTAGGCCAATAGAAAAAGCTTGCCCAAAGCACAAGATTAAATATCTATGCAATCATTTGGATTCCCAAATCTCAGTATTGCAGATTCCTGCTATTCTGCCTACTGGTAGGATATTTCTATGAGAACTTTTCTTTGGGGTGTGTGTGGTTGAGATACAATTTCTCCGTAGGTTTTGGAACCTGTCATAGAACTAGCTCTTGCAGACTAGGCTGGCCTTGAACTCAAGGAGATCTATCTGCCTCTGCCTCCCAAGTACTGGGATTAAAGGTGTGTGCCACCACTACCAGGCTTCATCAGAACTTTTAATATCTTGGCCCTTCCTCTTCTTACAGGTGCCCAAGCCTGATGATTCAGCCCTGTGCCACTATTGACCCTATGCTACTGCACTCACAGGTCCTGGCAAAGACACGGGATTCAGAACAATGGGAGGAAATAACTTTAGGAGATGTGAACACAAGTAGACTGGGCAGAGTGGGGGGCATCTGGGCAGCAGGTGCTAGAGGGTTACTTATCATAGAAGAGGACACACATTTTCCTAGTCTTCATTTTCTCACCCTTTCTTCTGCAGGGCCCCAATGCCTCCAACCAGGCTTCAGTTTCTGCTACCTTGGAGTGGCAGGAGATGCTGGAGGCTGCTGAAGCTCTGCTGGCTCTGAAAAATTCTTCACAGACATATCACCAGCCCTGTGGTGTACCAGGTATATGGGGATATTTGGCAGAGAGGAAGCTGTGAGATGAGCTATGGGTAGTTATCTAGAAATCCAGAGTTGGTGTTTTTAACTACCTTGGAGCCAAGCACTCGAGTTCCTAAGGCTGACTTGAGCAATGGTGCCTAGGGGTTACTCAGTGAATCTTCAGGTCACTAAATGTTTTGCTCTATAAAAATTGCCCAGTGCCCTGACATCAAGAAACAGGTAGACTGAGGTCCCTGAGATAACAAAATCTTACTTCAGGGGAGGCAGTATATCAAGTAGAAGGAATAATGCTGGGTATAATGGTTCCCAATGCATGGTTGTGTCTCAGTCCACTGTAGACTGAGAAGAACCACTAGAACATGCACAGAGGATAAGGGTCTGGCATGGAACAAGATCATGATGGACACTTGAAGGCATTTTCCATGTAGATACAGAGCCTGAACAACCTTAACAGGTTGAATTTTGCCAGTGAATTTCAGTGGTCAACGCGAACAGGAAGGGCTTCCTGAGATCAGAGGAGTACTACATGGTTGGGTGGGCTGAGGTGGAGTCTGGGCACTACTGAGACAAAGACACCAATGGATATTGTCTTGTGGGTGGGAAGCCATTCTGGGTGGACATGCTGGAACAAAAGGCAATTAATGAAACTAGAGAGATTGTCACTGAGGTCTACCAGAGTGGGTGATGTAGGCTAGGCCAGCAAATCTGTGGGTTGAGGAGATAGAGAATTTCTTCAGTGAGGATCATATCTAGAAATTCCAGGTTTGACCAAATGGATTACTGGCTGTTCCTGAGGGATGGTAGAGCAAATACCAGAGATTAGGAGGTCTGATGGGGATTGGTATATTCCTGGTCGCTCTGACAAATCTGAGATCGTTTGAGACACAGCAAAGGTGAAGAGAGAGCTCAGGAGAGTATCATGTATGTGATCTGACTCTGGTCTTTGTATTTCTGTCTTTAGATCCTGCTGGAGAGAGGGGACTGCAGCTGGCTAGCCCCACAATGCCACCTCGGCCTGCTAGCTCTGATTCACTGCCTTCTGGACATTTGGATTGCATGTCCCTCTTGACCTAAGAACCCATGCTGTGAGGCCTTGCTAGAGCACTGCCTGTTTGATTCCTGTTTCTGAACTTGCAAAATCGCTCCTGCCCAAAGTGTTTAATGTGTTTTTTAAGCATTCAGGTATTTTATAAGCTTTCAGATCCTTTTTATGATGTAGGGCAATTACTTGGCTTTCCTATATTCTTTATCCCCATCCTTTATTTCTTTGAAAGCTGGGGCTTTTTATGTGTCTTATAGAATGCTTTGTGCAATCTAATATGATCAATCAATCTATCAGTGGGGTTCTGAGTGGTATCAAATGCCAGTGTTTTCTTTTGTGTGCAATTGCATACTTATCTGTGCACTACTGTAGTTACATATGTATGTGGAAACATGAGGATTTTTCACATTGCATCTAGATTTGTGTGTTACCAAAAATAAATAATTTTATGTGGCACTAAGAAGTATGGGTTGTTTGTTAAGCGGCGCTTGTTATCTAGAAATTTATTCTATTGAAGCATCAAGCAAGAGGTTTAAAAGAGCAAATATCATTTACAATGTCTTTCAGAATTGCACAGCCCCTTTATTGCTACCAAAGTCAACATTGTGTAGTATTCAGTGGTCTTCTTTTTCCCTGGATGAGGTTCTGTGTCCTCTAATAATGTTCGAACTCATTACAGAAATGGAGATCCTATCAGACAGACAGAAATTTCAACCAGACTTTGTTGGATGCACTCTTTCCTTCCAAAGCTTTCCTCATTCCATCACAAATGATAGTTGATGACATCTATTTATACTATTTCTTTTTTCCTGATGCTATGCTAATCAGAATTCTGATCTTTTCCATATGATGATGGAATCAGTTAGGATATGGAGCAAGACTGAAGGACATCTCACTTTCCTTCTACTCCCTTGAGCAATTACATGGATAAATGATCCCTAAGTCCATTCATTCCCAATGACAGATGTTTAAGGTCAAGTATTCTTGAAGGAGTACATGAGGAAGAGCCAAGGTCCTGCTATACAGGGACATCCTCACCACGAGTTGGTTCCATTGCTGAGTTATTCTTTGTGGATTTGTAGATACCACTAGGCAACGTTTCCCATTCTGAATGCACAGAGGTTATGTATGGTGAGTGTAATACTTATATGATGTGCAAACCATTATCAGTATTTAACTTTTTAGTTGAAATCTATTTCAGGTTTCTATTCAGAGCCAGGCAGCAGTGGTGCATGCCTTTAATCCCAGCACTTCGGAAGCAAAGGTAGGCAGATCTCTCTGAGTTCGAAACCAGCCAGGTCTACAAGAGCTAGTTCCAGGACAGGCTCCAAAGCTACTGAGAAACTCTGTCTCAAAAAACCAAAAAATAAAAAAGATTTCTATTCAGATATAGTGTGAAGAAGACATCCAGTTATACAGATACCATGAGTGAAACATTTTCCAAAGTAAGTGGCATTCATATTATGATATTCAAGAATACATGGACTCCAAGACCCATGAGAAGTATAGAGGTCATTTGAGAAGTCACAGTGCATAGACCATGATTAAAACAAGAAAGAATTCTAGCTCTGGTTGTAGGAAAATTCTCAAGTATGTCTTTTATGCCCCTATCTCTACTATACATAAGGTAGAAAAACCAGGAGAAATCTGGAACACATAGCCCCTAAGTTAGTAGTGAGAATGACCTGGTAGACTGGCCTATGAATTCAGTGTTCTGGGTTCTACAGCAGTTATATGTCAAACCAGTTTCCGTCTTGCCTGATTTGAAAGGCTGAAGGAAATTGATTGGCCATTGGAAGCCCCTTACAACAGGCCAGAAACATTTAAGAGCTGCAGGTCTAAATGCAGATATCATGTGAACAAGACACTAGGAAAGATTATACAAGTGACTGAGCCTCTGGCAAATTGGCAACAGTCTTCCTATATGCTAAGTGAGGGTGCAGTCTTGGAAAAGTGTTTTCCTTAAAATCTTCAAATCCATTAATTCTGTCCCACCTTCTCCATGAGTGAACGCACCCCTCTCGTTCCTGACTTTCTCCCTCATGTTCTCGCTCCTTCTGCTCCTCATCGGGACCTTGGGAGCTCAGTCCAGTGCTCCAATGTGGGGCTCAGTCACCTTCCCCATCTGTCGCCAGCTGGAGGTTCCCTCACGGTCCTGACTTTCTTTCTCATGTTCTCTCTCCTTCTGTTCCTCATCAGGACCTTGGGAGCTCAGTCCGGTGCTCCAAGGTGGGGCTCTGTCATTTTCTTCATCTATCGTCAGGTGTAGGTTCTATGGTGATATGCAAGAAATTCATCAGTATGGCTATAGGAACTGGCCTTTTCAGGCTCCCTCTCCTCAGCTGCCCAAGGAACTAACTGGGGGCGTCTCCCTGGAAACCTGGGAATTAATGGGAGATCACCAACTCCAGTTGGAATGGGACTGATGGATCATGCGACCAAACCCGTCTCTCTGAGTGTGGCCAACAGCGGGGGCTGACTGAGAAGCAAAGGACAATGGCTCTGGGCTCTGATTCTTCTTCATGGACGGGCTCTGTGGGAGCCTTCTCAGCTTGGTCGATCACCTTCCTGGACCTGGGGGGAGTTGGGAGGACCTTGGTCTTAGCATAGAGTGGGGAACCCTGATGGCTCCTTGGCCTTGAGAGGGAGGGAGGGGAGGTATGGGTGGAGGGGAGGGGAGGGAAGGGGGAGAAGGAGGGGAGAGAAAGGGGAGAAGGAGGGGAGGGAGGGGGGAGGAGGAGGGAAGGAGATGGAAATTTTTAAATATAAAAAAAAAATAAACCATGAGGAAAAAAAAAAAATAAATAAAAAAAAAAAAAATCTTCAAATCCAAACAAAACATTAAAAGGCATATATATTAACAGAGAAGGATGGGGCAATTACAAAAACAAATTAAAACTCCAAAAGTTGTACTGAAAGAAATTCAGGACCAGGAGAGACAACAAAAAGAACAGAAAAAAATCACCCTAACAATGTTTGATAAGTCAAAAGCTAACACAGATAAATAGTCAAAACAATGTATAAAACACCAACAAAAAATGAAGACAGAAGCCAACTTTTTTATTTTCATTAGATATTTTTATTTTATTATTTTTTATTTTTTGTATGAATGTTTTGTCTGAATATATGCATATGTTTCACATCCGTGTTTAGTATCTGTGGAGCGTCATAAGGTGGTATCCGATTCCCTGGAACTTCAGGTAACTGTAAAGATGTTTGTGAACCACCAAGTGGGTTCTGGGAGTCAAATGCAGGTTCTCTGCAAGAACAGGTGTCTTCTTTCCAGGCCCTGCAGTTTCTGATTTTAAACTATTGTATAAAGTTACAATTATCAAAGTGTCTGGTATTGGGCATACAAAAACAACAAACAGTCCAGGATAAAACCATAGTGCCCAGAAATAAATTCCTACTCATATGGTTAAATGACCTTTGACAGTAAGCCCACTGGATGAAATACAGTACTGCCTCAATATGACATATTGGAAAACCACATGGAAAATGCAGTTGGTACATTACAACATCTAAAAATTATCTGAAAAGAATTAAGGGACAAGAAGGAAAAAAGGTTGTTGAATTTAAATTGGTTTGCCTTTTCTCAGAACAAGATGAAAATGAAACATTCCTGTTGTTTACATATCATCTCTGATTATTGCTTTGGAAATAATGTAATTTGTGTTCAATTGTGATTGAAATAAACTAATTTAAAATCATTTCAGATTTTCATAATACTTAATAATACAGTGGCTCTCCAAATTTGTATAGCACATGTATTACTTTTGAAGTGATGTTCATGCATAAGGATGTATGATTATTGATCACCTTGTCTGCAAATAGAAGAACAATTTGAGTGATTAGTTTAATACCTATGTAAAGCAAGCAAAAGAAAACAATATGAGGTATATATCACCAATATATGTGGGTTAAGATCAATACCAATAAGATCTCCATAAAGATATATGACTTTTTTATTCAATTTACTCTTTACTATCTCTTTTATTCAGTTGGGGTTTGTGAGTAAATTGCTTTGGCATGCTTAATGGAAACGTGGACTTGCTGTGTGTCTAAAAGAGAGGTAATGCATGTGGCTCAGAGGCACAAGCATCTCTGCCATGCTGGACTCTGCAGCATGTGGGCAGGAACTACTGTCTTTTCCATAATAACAGCACAGCTTAAGTTTTAGACTGGGCAGGCAAACAGCAGGTACCATATTACTCCTAACAAGGGTACACCTGAAGATTTTAAGAAGTACTTAGCATTTTAAGAAGTGCTCCTGGACAATAAAGATGTACAGATTCACAATAGGACAGATTCAGACATAAAAGACCTCTAAATGGGTCACAATGTTGGATAAATATACGTAGGCTTGACGGAGACAAAAAAGACTATAGACTATAAAATAAAGTTAATGCTTTATAAAATAAAGGTAAAGTCTTTAAAGACGCCAGTGTATGTGTACTCTCATTCAGTTCAGGGTGTTTGCTATTTATTGTTATAAGCAATTACCTTTTCTCGTCCAGTACTTTAGTGTTGTGAAAAAATTTAGTTGTGTGGATATGAAGACTGAAATTTTAGAAACTAAATTTTGATGAAATACAAAGAAAGATTGTTAATAGGTAGCCCTGGCTTTTTGTATTTCATTCACTGTACCATCAGACTCTAAAATTCCTTTCTAATAGGCCAGCTGGAGAACATGCAGAGATCCTAACTGATCTTCTGCAACTAAACAAATGCATGATGATAGCATTATATAAGAGTAATCAAAGAACTGCTGTTACCATCCACAAATAGCACAGTCCTTTGCAATATCATATAAAATCCACTTTTAAAAACAAAAATGAAACCAACATTGGGTAGGGTAAATTTTTAAAAATGTAAAGGGGCAGGTAGGACAATTTAACTACAGAAAGTCTGGCAGCTTGCCTAATGAATACATTTAACGACTTTTCTTGGTGAGATACTGTTATTGTGATTGTGCTCCTCTGTTAACACAACAAGGGTCATTGAAGAAGGAAGGTTTGAAAGGCTGAAATGGCAAGGTGAAGGCTCAATCCCTACAAAACCTGGTGGAACAAGCTATGCGAGTGTATGGTTTAGATAAAAGAGTGTTCAGGGTATTGGTCTCCAGCTGGGTTTTCTCAAGCTAAAAAAAGGTGAGGGACATGGATCTTTCCCTCAGTTGTAGAGACGCACGTCTACATTTTAAATGAAATTTACTTAAAGATCATCTGGGAAACAGGGAGAGCAGAAGGCATACATGAAAGGAGATTTGCAGTGAGTTATTAAGGGTGTCAGTGAAGAAGGTTAACTGCTGTCTTCTTCCTTCATGATTCTCAAAGGTTGTCTCCACCCCAAAACACCACCACCATCAGCAGGAAGAACAGAAAAATTGCCCAAGATCCAACCCCACTTTCCACACGTGGTGCTCTATTCTGACCCTACAAATACAGTACTCAACACAGTGTGTTCAAGAACCATAGTGAGCACCCCATGGGGCTCCTGCCTATAATCCCAGCACTCAAGGCTGAGGCAAGTGAGAGGACAGCTTGGGCTACCCAGGAAGTAAAAGGCCATCTTACTCTACATAGCAAGACCATTTTTCAATTCAGTTTTTAGGAGCTGGAGAGATGGGTGGGCAGTTCTATAGACCGAGGTTTGATTCCCAGCACCCATATTAAACGCTCACAACCATCGACAATAAAATTTGGTCCCAGAGGGTCCACAAGGTCTTCCAGCTTCTGAGAGCACTGTACCCATGTGGTGCACAGACATGAATGCATGCAAGTCATATGCATAGAATAAGACAGTAAATCTTTAAATAAATTTTAAAACAGAGCAAAATAAAAAACCCTAAGAAGCAACAAGTATTATGAAGTTAGCTAATATTCCAGGGTCATTACTATAGAGAAACAAAGCTTCTGTTTCTAAATAGGTCCTGAGTACAAATTATTCCTATTTATCTGAAATTAACCAAAACATGGTTTGAATATGGGTTATGTGTGTGTGGCTTCACACTCCCCTGTGTACGTGTGCATGTTGGAATTTGGGTGTCTTGCTCAATCCCTCTTCACCTTCTTTCTTGAGACACTGTATTTCACTAAAACTGGATCTCACCGACTTTTGTGAACAGGTAAGCAATTTCCTGGGTTCCTCTTGTCTCTGCTTCTCCAGGGTTCTGATTGCAAAACCCTTCATCCACAGTTGGCATTTTTATATGTGTTCTGGGGTTCAAACTCGGGTGCTGATGCTTGCTATGTACAGACTGAGCTATCGCTCCAGCACAACATGATGACTAATTTCGTTTGGTTTTTCGAGACAGGGTTTCTCTGTGCAGCTTTGGCTGTTCTAAAATTCACTCTGTAGGCCATCCTGGCCATGAACTCAGATCTGAAAAGCTCTGCCTCTTGAGTGTTGGGATTAAAGACATGTGGCACATCAGACACCCAGCTTTAGCTCCCACGTGCTGGACTTTGAAAAGGTGAACAAGAGCTTTGCAAGGAGGTATGCTGAAAGTGCTGGCACCTAGTGTTTCCCATGAAAAAGGAGGAAACCCGGGTAGAGACCACTAGGAAGGGCAAGTCTCATTTCTCTCCCCAGAGATGCTGGGTGCTAACATGGATCACTAGAAGTCAATGTGGGTCACAGAGCAACCATAAGGTCTGGACAAAGTCAGGATGAGGGGAGGGAATCTGAAAGCTCATTGGTCCAGAACCATCAGGGCCTGAGGAGAGAAAAAGGAGGGCTGGCATCTCATTGTCTGGAAACTGAGTTCCTCGAGGAAGGACCTGCATCTTCCCTCAGACCCGAGCTCTTTGCTTCTGATCTGCTGGACACTGAGGTAACCACAGGGTGGCATCAAAAATAAGATCTGCCCATTCCTTGTCTGTTCTCCTCCCTCCACCATCTCTGAGAACCCAGGTTCTTTATCTCTCTGTCTCCTTATACAACTAAAGGGGAGAGGCTGAAGAGGTGACATAACCTACCCTGCCCACGCATGGAGCCCTGGTTGCAAGGGTTCCCAGCTTCAGAACCCTGAAGGAGGCTCCTGCTCCTTTTGATGCAGGTGGGGCAGAAACGGATGGCTGGGTTTCCTGGGGGGAACCTGTGCTCTTTGAACTGCTGCAGGATGGCAGACAGACACAGGGAGGGATTGCCAAGAGGAGAAGAAATGTGTGATCATGTGCCACTGGTGAAATGTGGAGAAGCATCTAGAAGGTTGGCCAGAGGCTATGGCAGAAGGCATGGTTTTTCTGGACTGCAGAGGGAGCATGCCCTCCTGAGATAAACAGCCTGCTGAGGAACTAGCTCCTGGATTGAACATGGTATAACATTTGGCCCTGTGACAAAAAAATTAAAAACGACTTGTTTCAGTTGCAGAAGAATGTAGGGGAAAAGGAGGATGAGGAGTTTAAATGTAAGATTTCGAAGATTCTAGAGGATGATGATATTTATTATTGCTATCATTATTATTGTCCTTACTTTGGTTATTATTGGAGACAAGTTCTCCTGGTGTTATGAGTTGTCATCAAACTCACCATTCTCCTGCCTCAGCTTCCTGTGTAGTGGGATTTCAGGCCGGAGTCAGCCAAGTTGGCTTGGGAAGAACAAGATTTCATGAGGAGCAAGTGTTCAGTCACTTCCAAGGGGATCAAAGGAATTATTAAGATTAAAGTGGGGCTTGAGGATGAACCATGATCCAGGAGGAAGGGAATATATGGTATCCCTTGAGCTAATGACTATGTCCATTCACTTCCATGCTGGTGGTCAGAAGTCAAGTTAAAGTCAGGACTTTAGGGAGACAATTAAATCAGGGATGCCAGTTGTCTTTGGCAGGGTACAGGACAAAGCAACAGAACAGAGAGTTGTGATTGCTGATGAAGATGTAAGAGCACGTTCCTATGCTTCAAAGTGAGTGTGTGTTGTGTGTGTTACTGTATGTGACAGTGTGTCTCTGTGTGAGTGCATGTGTGTGTACATGTGTGTGTATGTGTGTCGGTGTGTGTGCATATGTGTATCTGTGTATGTGTCTGTGTATGTTTGCATGTGTGTGAGTACATGCGTGTGTATGTGTGTGTGACTGTCTGTCTGTGTGTATGTCTGTATGTGTGTGCATGTGTATGTGTCTCTCTGTGTGTGCATGTGTGTGTATTTCTCTCTCTCTGTGTGTGTGTATGTGTGTGTGTATGTGTGTGTGTGTGTGTGTGTGTGTGAGAGAGAGAGAGAGAGAGAGAGAGAGAGAGAGAGAGAGAGAGAGAGAGAGAGAGAGAGAGAGAGACTGTCTTAGGGGCCGTGAGTGGTGATGAGTAGGGAAAGTCATGATTAGGCTTCCATGGGGCTTGAGCGAACAGGTTGTTAGGAGAAGGTGAAGTGTGAGAGAGACTTGTATGATGGAGAGTCTTTGTGACCAGGTAAAATGAAGGGTAAGACAAAAACCATGGTAAAAAGAAGGGAGGGAAAAATGGTCACAATCATGAGCAGGATGGAGGACAGGAAGAGTCTAGGAACTAGAAACAGAGTTATCTGGTGGTAGAGTAAGCTCACTGGTTGGTAGGTATTCTGGCAGCCATTTTGGTGACCTGCCCTAACTCTAGAGCCAAGGAACATGGAACTTGACGAATGTTCTGTTTCTACTGCACTCGTGAGCAACTTCACACTCGACCAGATCACCAAAGAGGGGGTAAAACTTGGTCCCAGAGGACCTGTAGTTTGCTCTGACCGTGCCTTGCCATAGGATCAGAAGAAACTGGGAGTGTAACAGGTTTCTGCCACTTCCATATATGCAAGTACACGGTCTCAGGAATGTACTACCTCTAGGGTAGAGGTCGGGCCTCCTCCTGTATGTGTGACTAACTTGACTCTTTCAATCCCCTACTTCAGGGACTCTAGTAGAGCCTTGTCTGCCGTGAGTTCTGTGAAGAACATAGAATATATAGAGAAAGTGGAATTTCTCTTGAGGCCTGAGGAAGACTATGTCTACTAACCGCAACTCTCACGTGAATGTTAAGCAGCGTCTCGTCAAACCAGGAACCATGGGTGAGTGTCTCTGGCCATGGAGGGGGTCTCAGGTGGCAGCAGAAATCCTAAATGCTTTTGTCACCAGCCATGCCACAGAATTGCCACTCGACCTTGTACAAACCCTTCCTCCCCAGACTTTAGCATGTTCAGATATACTATCTGTGCCAAGTATCACGTTTTTACAGAAAGGACAGACATTGTGGGTGGGATATTAAAATGACTGGTGGTGACCCAAGTCCTCAGATTGGGGAGGGTGGAGTTAGGTACTTTCAAGAGAACATGATGGGAAGGGAGGCTCAGTCAAGCTCTGCATGGTCTTTTCCAGATGGGCAGCAGGGTATCGTTCAGCAGCCTGAAGCCTTGCCTCACACAGTTATGCAGCAGGTAAGGAAAGTAATTTGCTACAGGGAGAGGCTCCATGCCAGAAGTCACAGTCCAGACAATTTCGAGTGTGTCCTAAACTCTGAGATTCCAGCACCAGTCCCCGGTGCATTGCGACCTTGGGAAAATAACTTCTCTTTGGGTCTCAGTGCCCTCCAGTAGAGGAATAATCAAAAAGGTGAATGTGTATGGCTGGTCGCCAAGGTCTTGAGAGCCCTGCTGTTCTCCATGGTCATCACCAAGGTCTTGAGAGCTCTGCCATTGTCCATGGTCATCACCAAGGTCTTGAGATCTCTGCCATTGTCGATGGTCATCACCAAGGTCTTGAGAGCTCTGCCATTCTCCGTGGTCATCACCAAGGTCTTGAGAGCTCTGCCATTGTCCATGGCTGTCACCATTTTACTACATTTCTATCCCTTGAGTCTTGGTGATCAGACCTGATCTTCAACAAGGGTGTCTTTCTTTGCAGGACATCTCCCAGGTACCTTGATGCTACACTGGCCCACAGTAATTGTACCTCTGAATTATGTTCCAGTGAATTTGAATCCTCAAATGACAATTACTTTTTCATGGAATCCCTGCCAGCCAGTGACTATACCTTGCGTGTAAGTACAACAGAGTCTGTGGAGGTCGCTGTGGCTAATGGTACTGTCTCCAAATTCAAGCTTGCTGCTGCAGGGGTAGGAGCAGCAAGAAGGAGGAACAGGAGAAGGAAAACATGGAGCAAGAGGAGAGGAAAGAAAGGAAGAAGGAAGGGAGGGAGACAGGGAGGGATAGAGGAAAGCGAGGGAGGGATGTAGGAAGGGAACGAAAGAAGGGAAGGAAGGAAGGAAGGGGGGAAGGAAGGGGGGAAAGGAAGGAAGGAACCAAGGAGGGAAAGAAGGAAGGAAGGAAGTAGGGACCAAAAGATCTAGGGAAATGACAGAGCTACATTTCAGCCTAACTCTCAAGACAGGATCATCCCAGATTTAGTAATTCCTGAACAACATGCTACGGAAAGCATCCTTCTAAGTCACTCACTCCCTGGGGGCATGCTTGGAAAATATTCTACAGAGGAGCATTAAAGAGTACAAACATATTGCATACAGGAGGCAGTAGCCTACAAAATGCCGATACGATCCATCCACACTAAAATGAATGGACACTGGAGAAGGGTCTGCTGAAATCTGGAGGCATAGTCGGAAGGGCCAGAGAGGCCCAGGGAAATGTTCCTGGCCCGCAGAGAATGTGTCTGCCGGATGAGCTTGGCTTATCCTCCATGACCGGTGGGGAGTGGGCAAAGTGGAGGAAAGACCTAGTCTCTGCAGAGAACCATACTCACATCTTTCCTGGTGCTGTGTAGAGCAGAACAGCTGTTGGTCATCTTCAGTGTACCCGGGAAGGAGAGGGTTCACAAAAAGTAATGTCTCGAGGAGCATCTATGGAAGGAAGTTGGAGGGAAAACAGGTCAAGTAGGGGAGGGTCAATCCGAGGCCCAGTGGACTAGTGTCATTTGTCCTAGTGTCCACACTCATTCACAATCCCCCAGCCTGATCTCACAGAGCCCTCCGTATGTGTTCATGGTAGTTGTCATCCAGAGTGTTTAACCTCCTGGCATCTCCTCTGCGTGTTCTTAGGACCTCTAACATGATCTTGGAGCCCTGCAACTGCACTATCCCGCTTGTAGTGCCATCACACATCATGGTAAATGAGTGGGGTCGAGGTCCTTGGAAGGGATGGGCTTTGTGGGTGAGAGGAGGGGAAGGTCACAGAGATGGGTGTTTGGTGGAAAGGAATGGAGGCTGCAGGGCCCACTGTGCTCACGGAGGTGTCTTGTCAGAAGTCACTCTGTCATATCTCTTGCATTGGATCTGTGTCCAGGGCCCTGACAATGCCGACCAGACCAATGATGTCATCTCCACCCAGACCAATGATGTTGCCAGTCAGGGTCTTGAAGTCAACACCCAACTGCCAGAAGTTTCCAACCACGGTGCACTCTCTGCTGAGGGGGATAGGCAGAAAGTACTGGATGCTGCAGAGGCACTCCTGATTCTTAATTCCCCTTATCCTTGGCAGGAGACTTCCAGCATACCAGGTATGTGGCTCCTTGAACGAGGAACAGGGAGTGGACAGGGTGCGGAAAATGGAAGACTCCTGACAAGATGCTGGTAGCTATAGTGGGTTAATTCATCAACTTGGAGGCCAGAGCCTTGAGCTTTTCAGTCTGATTAAGAACTGGTACCCAGGTTCTGCTTAGTACATCTTAGATTTCAATTGTTTTGCTCAAGAGCAGAGGGCCAGTATCCTGAATTCAAGAAAAGTAGGAGAGCTTCAAGGCAGGAAGTTCTTTCTCGAGGTCAGGCTGCAAACAAAGTGGAAGGAATAGGGCTTGGTGGATTGAATCCCAGCCCACACTGGTGTCCCAGTCATCTCTAGCCTGAGAAGGCCTGGGAAGATATGCACATGGGATAAAGGCCTGGAATGGAGGGAGATGGTCCTGTAGACTCAGGACACGTTCCATGTAGACATGGAACGAGGATGCCTTCCGAAGCTGACTTTAGCTAGCACATCTCAAGTCCATCAAGGAAGGAATCTCTGAGTTCAGAGGAGAATTTCACAGTCAGCGAGGCGGGAAAGAAGGCTTCTGAGAAAAATTGGTCAATGAAGAGCGCTATGCAAGTGGGAAGCAGCTCTGGGTGGATGTCGTGAAATAGGGGATGTGCAATGAAGCTGGAGAGCTTGCTTCTCAAAGAGGTCTAACTGGGTTTGCCATGTAAGCTGTGCCAGAAACTCTGGGGCCAGGGGTGAAAGATGCAGGCTTCTTGTCAGAGCAAGGATCTTATTCAGAGATCTTGGCCTTGACCAGAAAGGACCTACAGCTGGGAGTGATGGTGGCAGGACTACTGGAGAGAAGGAATTCAGGTAGGAACAGTTCTGTTCATTGGTCCCAGTGAAAATCTAAGTCCGTTTTTTTTGGCACACAGCATGATGACAGGAGAGCCAGGCAGTGGCATATTTGTGACCTAAATTTGCCTTTGCATGTCTTTCTGCAGGTCCTGATGGGGAGTGAATACTACAGCTGTCCTGCCTCCGGATGTCACCACCTCAGTCTACACACTCTGCTTCACCCAATGACACCTGAACATCTTGACAGCACCCCACTCTGGCCCTAACAGAGATACAAAGCTGGGCTGCCACGGACTCCCTGTTGTTGACTGAATTTGCAACATAGTTCCTGTCCAAAGTCATTATTTCTTTTTCTTAGGCCTTTAGGCATTTTGTGAGCTTCCTAAATATTATATTGAGTTAATAAAATGATTTATCTGTTTTTTATCTCTTATAATTCTTCCTCTCCTTTTCTGAGGAGGCATTTCCCGAGTTCCACCTAAGGTTTGGCTGTGAGCCTCTGTCTTAGTTAGGGTTTTCATTACTGAGAAGAGTCACCACAACCACAGAAACTCCTATGAAGGAAAACATTTAATTGTGGTGGCTCGCTTACAATCCAGAGGTTCAGTTCATTATCATCATGGTGGGATAAAGTGACATGCAGGAGAACATAGTGCTTGAGAGGTAGCTGAGAGTTCTATATCTTGTGCAGGCTATAGAAATTGGTCTGATACACTGGGTGTGGTTTGAGCCTATGTGAGACTTGAAAGCGCGCCTCCACAGTGATACACTTCCTCCAACAAGGCCAAACCTACCCCAACAAAGCCCACACCTAATAGAGCTGTTACCTTTGGAAGTCATTTTCTTTCAAACCACCACATTCCGCACCCTATTCCCCAATATCTTGTGCCATATCATTATGAAAAAATGCATTCAGTTCAAATTCAAAAGGCCCCATATTCTGTTACTGTTTCAACAATGTTTAAAAGTCCAAAGTCTCTTCAGAGACTCAGTCTTACAACTATAATCCCTTTGTAAAATCAAAATCAAAAAGCATATCACATGCTTCCAACATAGAATGGCACAGCATTTATATTATCATCCCAAAATCTAGGGTAAGGAAGCACAGTGAGGAAATACTGGAGAAAAATAAGACTTAAAACCAGCTGAAATTCCAAACTCTGCATCTTCATGTCTGATGTCACAGTGCTCTTCAGATTTCCACTTCCTGTTAGTAAATTTCCTTGACAGGTATTCCATGGCTCTGACACCCCAACATCTTGGGGTCTCCATAACAATCCAGGCTTCGCCTTCCCAGCTTCACACAATGGCTTCTCTGGGCCTGCAGCTTCAGGGACCCTTCTGACATGTGCTTGCCTCAGTGGCTTTCCTTAGTCCTGGAGGAACATTCCATAGCCCCTATTTTCTCTCCCTGAAGACAGAACTAAGTGGTTGAAACTTCCCAGTTCTGTTGCTTTCTGGGACTGAAATATATACCCTTCAATTAATTTCATCTTTACCAACTTTCTGTTTCTGATGAGTTCATTCACTGCCTAAGCTTGGCTGTCCTGGTACTTCCTCTGTAGACCAGATTGACCTAGAATCAGTGATCTGCCAGCTTCTGCTTTGGAGGTCTGGGATTAATTTCTTGCATCAACACATTGGGCTCTATGATTTTTTTTTAATTGCTTTTCCCAAGTTGGAAACTTGTCTGTGGGGAATCTTGCCCTGAGGTCACCATCCATTTAATCTGTTTCTTATTCTGTGTATCTATTTGAAGACAGCATTTAGCTCTATTCCATTTCCTGCTTCTCCATTTCTTTCAAATTTTACATTTTTCAATTTACCTGGCTCAACTTTCTCCTTTTTGTTATAAATATTCATCATATATAACACAAATAATAAAAACACAGAAGCAGATATTGGGGTTCAACCTGAAGATCAGAAAAGCAAAGCACACAAACCTCTAGAGAGTTCTTACCTCTATGAAATCTTCAGACTGAAGGAGAGCGAGTTCCTGTCTCATCCCGACTTCTATTCCTCTTCAGTGCTGAGATTAAAGGCAAGCCTCACCACCGCTGGCCTCTGTGACTAGCAAATTTGGCTGCTGGGATTAAAGGTGTGTGCCACCACTGCCTGAACTGTGTGAATTTAGTTTTCCCTGTAACAACTGTCCTAAAGCCTGTGTTTTCTCTGTTGCTAAAGTCCATTGCTTAACCCATACAGATTTGTCTGTCTACCATTTTAAATGTAGGGCGGTTGGCGCTTTTAGAAGAGCAGCAACTGTTTTGCCTTGTTCTCTTATTACCTGAATGGTCAGTGACTGTTCTTTATAATATCTTGCAATATGGTTTCATAAACAGATGTTAATATATGATTCGTTTCTAAGATTGGAGTAATGTTAATCTGAGTATGTGAATGTGGTAACATATCATGTCCCCACAAATTCATTTCTATGTTATAAACATTTGGTTTCACTATTCCTCTCTATTCTTCTGACTCCAGAGAGTCAACACATCTTGTGCTCTGCCTTATCCTAGATGAAGTTTTGATCCCTAAAAACTGAATCTTTACATCCTGAAGAGATCAATTTTCATGTAAAAATTATGATAAAATCATTTTTATGTGCACCTGAGTCTACCAGTTCACTGACAACGTAATATGCTTGTATTTTTAGTTTAGGTCTTCATTCATTCATAAAAATTTCCCAAAATACTTCCTTTATTGTTTTCTCTTGAACTTTTTTCTCTTCTGTAGCTGTTCTACTCTCTAGGGCAGTGTGGTTTCTCACAGTAGGCAGTAGGTTCTTTATTTACTCTGGGAAAGATTTTCTTCTATAATGGCAGGAAATGGCTAAACTGAATTTGGAGTAAGGTCCTGTGAGAGGCCTCTCACAGATTTTCCCCATGGCAAAAGGTTACTTTGAATATCTTCAATGATATGCAGTCACTAGTCCAATGCCTGCGTTCACAAAACTTTCCGCATAACCCAGAAGGGAGGGACATTCTGAATGGATTATTCTTAGAAAAAACATTTTTGTAGTAATGTCCTGTCCACAATTCCTTTTAAGCTGACCTTGTTTGCCATAATGATCACCCTTGATGTTTGGATTTTTCTTCATAAACCTGGAAATTAGTTCTCCTAACATCATATATATGAATCATCATGTTCATGAGATTCTACATTAATTGTGCCTCGAATCCATTCCTCCAAATGGCTGAACTTGCCTTTAATGGAGTAATTATCCTTTTTCATAGAGAATTGGCATCTTCAAGAGCCAGAGTTTGATTTATTTGTTGTCTACTTCCAAATTGGTATCATTCCATTTACTGCTGAAGTCAAACTTTGTCAGTAATGTGTACAGGCCCCCCTTGGGTCCTGTATGACTTTAGTAACTGACCCGAATGTTTTTCCTACTTCTTCACTTCTGTCCCAGGCATTTAAAACTGCTGTGTGGCATAAATCCAGGGTGTGGTCATCATATCCAGCTTTCTCTGTTAGTATAATCTACCTCCCCAGGAATTTGATCTCTACCTCTAGCACCACTCCATTATTCAACAGTCTTAGCCTCTTCTCTAAACCCGTACTCCATGCAATAGTGGACCAGGTGCTAAAACAGCTTTAACCAATCAATTCTCTCTAGTCTTTAGGGATAATAATATTACAAACTGACCACGAGATTAACATTTGCTTCACAGAAGGCAAATGCATGCCATATGAGACGATTGCTTCCCTCAATCTCCTTTAATCTAATATTGGCACAAGGGTACAATTAGCTCTAATAGAGCCTCTGCCATTTGACAACTCTTGCAAGGTTATTTGATATCTTCAGGTTGGTTGTCAGAAAATCTTATGCTGTTCTTCTCTATTCTTATAATGCAACACTGAAATCGGTTCTCCATTAAATTCCTCTGTGTGGTTTTGAATATCTTGTGATATGTTTTATTAGGTTTTAATAAGGCCTGTATTACAGCACTGAGATGAACCAAAGTTTTAGTGATAAGACAAAAATGATAAAGCGAATAATGTTTACAATTGACATTACATACATCCCATCAAAATTAGATATCCTCTTATTTAATTGTTCCAGTTTCAAACTGTCTAGCTCATTATGAAACAGAGACACAAATCCTTCCATTGCAATGGTGTTTCCCATATTTTGATGTGGTAAAATACTCTCTTTTAGCCAATTCCTCCTTTTAATATTCCCAATTGTCTTACCAAATCTACCGACAATTTTGGTGCATATGTGAGGCTTATTGCTGCTGCATAGAACAGTAAAAGCCTGAGTGGGTTTCAAGGCAGCTAGCTCGTTTGGCAGTAGCCCAATAAGGGGCTTCAGGGAGAGCCCAAACCCATGGTGGAAATAGAGAGAGAGGGAGCAGGAGAGGTAGATGTAGAGGGAGAGGGAGAGGCAGAGGGAGAAGAAGAGGGAGAGGCAGAGGGAGAGGAAGCAGGAGAAGGAGAGGGAGAGGGAGAGGGAGAGGCAGAGGGAGAGGGAGAGGGAGAGGTAGAGGGAGAGGGAGGGAGGGAGAGAGAGAAAGGGGGTAGAGGGGGAGGGAGAATATAAGAGGTAATATCAATATATGTACATGTAACTAAGGGAACAACGTAACAATAATAAACCCAAAGTGAAAAAGCCCCGGATATATGTGTGGTGAGTATGTATGTAAGTATATGTGCATGTGAATATGTTTATGTATGTTGTAGCAATGACCAATGGACATACAAAGAGAACTTCAACATCACAAACAATATTAGGCTGGGTTTTTTTTTTGCAGTTTTTGTGGTTTTATTTAAACACAAATAAAACGTGCACGCGAGCCATCTAATCATTCTCTTAGCTGCGCAGCCTGGCATTGGGATTGGTGACTCTGATGGCCAGCTGTGCTGCTCTTTCTATGATGGCTTTTCGGTTCTTGGAGGAAACATTGTGAGCAATCTCAGCACAGTAAGACTTGTTGCACATCAGCAGCACCTCCAGCTCCTTGACGTTGTGGACCAGAAACTTCCGGAAGCCGCTAGGCAGCATGTGCTTGGTTTTCTTGTTGCTCCCGTAACCAATGTTGGGCATCAGGATCTGGCCCTTGAATCTTCTCCGCACCCTGTTGTCAATACCTCTGGGTTTCCGCCAGTTCCGCTTAATCTTGACATATTGATCTGACTGGTGCCGGATGAACTTCTTGGTCCTCTTTTTGACGATCTTGGGCTTCACCAGAGGCCAGAGGGCAGCCATGATGCCGCAAAGGAGATGGCAGCCACCTCCTAGGCTGGGTTTTCAGGAGGTAAAGAACCAGAACTTTTACTTTTGGGTGTTTGTGTTTGTTTGTGGTTGTATGTGTGACAAAATGGATTTATTAGCTTGCCTGGAGCTTAGCATCTGCTCAATAAGCCGCTCCTATCTGCTTCTAAAGCTGGAAAATTTCTTTGAGGGCCTCTGAAAATCAGAACCTATTGATAGGCTGGTGGCTGTTGAGAACCTTCCACAGCTCACAGAAGGTGGGGCTCTGTGGGATAAGCCTAGAGGTACCCAGGAGAAAACCTTGGCCAATGCCTCACAGGTTTTGCTCCAAGATGCCCTGTGAGCATCAAGATCAACACATGCACAGAATAGGCTGATGTTTATCCACCTCTCTACCACTGGGATTAATGTAACAGTGTACATACAGTATTAAAAAGAGTTAGATGATTGTGAAAGTCATATGTGCCAAACATCTGTACATGTTCAGTGCTGATAGAGTTTACCTCAGAATACTTTACATGTGTGAATATTTGAAGTTACAGAGGTCCACTACACATTTGCATGAACTGTTTGTATATATGTGCATATGAAGAGCTGGAACTTCACTGTCTAGCTTATAGGAAAGTTTCCTAAAAATGAATTAGCCTCCCAAACATAAAGCAACAAAAGTAAAACCGGGAAAAGGGGATTATGGACTAGTAGTTCTACTGTTAGAAGCAGGTGCCACCATACCCTGCTTTGGCCCATGGGCTCTAGGGTTCACACTTATATCCTTCTGCTAGTGTATCAAACCCTTAAGCTTCATAGCCCCCTCTCCAGAGCAGATGGGATCCACTGCATCTCTAAGTCAATTTATATGTTCTCAAGGAAAAAGATGTCTTTTGTATTTGGCATGATATTGCTTCCAAACCCAGATAAATGAGGAAAGCTTGTTTCAAGACATCAAGGCCTTCACCTATTAGGAGACTGCCTAGTGGGGGATCTGTCGAGGGAATCGTCTAGTTCTAGACAAAGACTCTTGTGGGATTGACTTTAATGGAAAATATTTTGCTTTGGTTGCAACTTTGAAGATATGGATCTTGCCAAATTGGATTTGGGCATTTCAGAAAGAGATGATGAACACATAGGTCTTCCTCCTCTCTACACCTGGTGTTGGACAATTCTGTATTCTGTCAATGAAGTTTTAAATGAATGCAGGTTGGCCAGTAGCCAGGTAGGACGTATAGGGGGACAACCAGACAGGAACTAGAGTTGGGGCAAAGAGAAGAGGAGATTTCTGGGAAGGAGAAAGCCCATTCCTCCCCAGTACTGTCCAGACACCAAAGAAGCAGGATGTGACCTGCCCCACTGTAAAAGGTACTGAGCCATGAGGCTAACATAGATAGAATAATGGGTTAATACAAGTTATAAGAGCTAATACAAAGCCTGAGATAATGGGCCAATCAGTTTATATCTAATGTAGACTCTCTGTGTGACTTTCTTTGGGACTTACCGGTTGTGGGAAGTGGGCAGGACAGAATCCCCAACAAACAGGCCCTCATGTTACATACACCAAAAAGTTGGTTTGTAGAACGTGAAATATGCATCCCTCTATATTAAGTGCCACCAATAACATACTTCCTGAGATACCCAACTGACCTGTCTTAATTGTACAGAACAGCTTACTTGAACATCTAAGCATACTTAAATTGTAAGGACTTTGAAATCTACCAGTGTTTTAAAGGACTTTTGTAAACGTAAACCTACAGGAATTTGATCCAGGGTCACTGGCCTAATTAACCTCTGAGGGTAAAAACCTAACACTACTGGTCTATAAAAAGTATGAGTAAAATGACTCGTAAAGATATTCTGCTGTACTCATAGACCAGCGCCTTTTCATCAGAGAGGCTTTCTCAGGCAGCATGTGGGAACAGATGCAGAGACCCACAGCCAGACATTACATGGAGGGAGAGAGTCAACACGGGAGGTCTCCATCTTGTCCCTCCCCTCAGATCTCAGAGAATCCCACTGAAGAGGAGTCAGAAGGAATGGATGGAGGATACCTGAAAGATGAGGCCTTCTGAATCGACTGAGTCCCGTGCATCTGAGCACACAGAGAGACTGAAGCAGCAAGTACCAGGCCAACATGGGTCTGCACCGGGTCCTCTGGCATATATATTGTAGCTTATAGCTTAGGGTTGTTGCCTTTTCTTATATTCTAGCTCCACGTTGTGTGCCAAAATGTATTTTTTTTAATCTTTTCTCTTTTTTCTTTTGGGTACCCACGATCCAGATCCCAAATAAATAACACACACGGATGATGTGGGAACTGCTTCTGTATATGTGTGCCTCTATTGGTTAATGAATAAAGGATCTGCTCTGGCCTGTGATAGGGTAGAGCAGAGCTAGGCAGAGAAAAATAAACTGAATGCTGGGAGAAAGGCAGTCAGAGAGACCTCATGGAGCCGCCAGAGGGGAAAGACATGAGCTGCCAGCTGAACCTTGCTATAAGCCAGCTTTTCCTTCCTTCCTTCCTTCCTTCCTTCCTTCCTTCCTTCCTTCCTTCCTTCCTTCCTTCCTTCCTCCCTTCCTTCTTTTCTTTCTTTCATTTCGGGGGATTTCAAGAAAGCATTTCTCTATAGCTTTAGAGCTTGTCTTGGAACAAGTTCTTAGAGACCAGTCTGGACTTGAAATCACAGAGATCTGACTGCTTCTGCCTTCTGATGAATGTATTTAATAGCATGTACCACCACTGCACAGCTAGTCAGTTTTTCTTAAATAATTCCATCTACCTTTTGCCTTTGGGCTTTTTGCCTTTCTCTATTTCTGCATATCTTTTCTTTCCTTCTTATTCCATGTCTGGCTGTGTGGCTGGGTGGTTGGCCCCTAGCATCTTCTCTTTATTATCTTGTTCCTTCTTCTTCCTCCTGGATGTCTCCTCCTCTTTATTCTCTCTGTCTGACAGGCAGCCTTGCCTATCCTGTCTTCTGCCTTGATATTGGCTGTTTACTTCTTTATTCGACCATAAGGAGTTTTAGACAGGCAAAGTAACACAGCTTTAGAGAATGAAATAAATGCAACATAAAAGAATGCAACACATCTTTGTGTCACTGAACACATGTTCCACAGCATAAATGAATGTAGCGCAATTAATAACAACCAGAGACAGATATTGAGGGGTCAACCTCAAGGTCAGTAATGCAAAATAGCCAGCCTCTCTATCTCAGTCTGAAATTGTGATACTCCAGGAATCCTCAGAAGGAGACAGTGTCTGAGAGCTGTCTCCTCACATCTTGTATTCCTCTCTAGGGCTAGGATTAAAGGTGTGCATCACTACTTTCTGGTTTCTATGGCAAACTAGTGTGGCTACTGTTGTTAAAAGTGGGTGTAACCACTGCCTGTTCTGTAAGGCTGACCAGGGCAGCTGTTTTACTCTCTGATCTTCAAGCAACCCTTATTTATTAAAATACAAATGAAATATCACTTGAAACACATTTCACACATCATAATATAATATTCTACACTTCTTTCTCCTTTTTTCTACATAAAGAAGAAAGATTTTTAACTTTGGCATATGTAGAAGGAACAGCGGGCTGCGTCCCGCCTCCCGGCTATCTTTACCCAAAAAAATTACACGGAAACTGTATTCTTTTAAAACACTGCCTGGCCCATAGTTTTAGCCTCTTATTGGCTAATTCTCACATCTTCCTTTAACCCATATTAGTGATCTGCATAGCACCACGAGAGGTGGCTTACCAGGAGAGGTCTTAACCTGCATCCATCTCAGAGAGGAGAAGCATGGCGACTCACTATGGCGACCGCCTGAAGTGTCTCCCCACTGCCTGCTACCCAGCATTCTGTTCTGTCTATTCCGCCTACCTAATTTTTTGTTCTCTTAAAGGGCCAAGGCAGTTTTCTTTATTAATTAACCAATGAAAGTAACATAGGCAGATAACTCTCCTCCATCATTTCCCCTTTTTCTGTTTAAACAAAAAAGAAAGGCTTTAACTTTAACATAGCAAAATTACATATAACAAAACAGTTATCAAGCAAGTATTACAGTTGCAATATTTAGAACTATTTTATCTTTTATCATAACTAAGGAAAGCTATAACTATCTATTTATTTTTTAACTCCATCAAAGACTCCAGAAGGATATAATATTACCTAAGTAAACAAGTCATATGTAACTTTCAAACTCTAGAAATGACAGAGACAACTCGCTGCCTGGACAGTCACCCAAAGTTCCTCTGTACCGTTGGGGCATCTATCTTCAGCCTACAGGCCCATAAGTATCCAGCAGACATTTCCATGAAGCAGGAAATTCCAAAGACAGTTCAGTCACTTTCTGCTGTGTCCTGCAGAACGCCTCGCAGACTCTTTAATGAATCAGGAACCCCAAAAGACCATCTCACCTTTAGGCAAGTTCAGCAGTCCTCTTTCTGTGGGTTCTTTGTGTCCAGTTTATGCAACAGTCCAGCCAAGAGCAGTTTTTTGCCCAAATGGTTATCAAACTCCAAAAGGAGCCTCTTCGATGCCCATCTTCCTCTTGAAGTATATGGTGGTGCCAGGAGCAGACATGTCTCATTGTCATGAGAAACCCTAAGTTATTAAAACATTTAAAATGCCATATTCTGTAGCATTTGAAAGATATGAAGAATGCCTATTTAACTAAAATATATCTCTATATATCTAGAAAATCTAACATGACTAAAAGCTTGACTATTATCAATGAATATCCATTAACAACTTATATTTCCTAATTATACATTACATTCTTAAATGAACTACACAATCATAATACCTTAATCAAGAGCAGAAATACATATACATATAACAAAATTGACCTTAAAATCTATACCAATGCAAATTATTCATATCTATATCATCTCCCCCTTTAAATGTAAAAGAACATTTATAAACAATATTTGGGAAAATGGGCACAGTTTTTTCTCTCCAAACTGCTTTCTGCTGAATGGGGGCGTTGTTATTTAGGTCTTTCATGGTATAACCTGTCTGCCAGGTTCATCTCAGTCGGCAGTTGAGTGAAGTAATTTTTTGAGGGTGTTTACAGCAACCTTTCAGGAGGGCGTGGTCTATCATACCATATTGGAATAGAAGCAATCCACAGA
Source organism: Arvicola amphibius (assembly GCF_903992535.2). NCBI lineage: Eukaryota > Metazoa > Chordata > Mammalia > Rodentia > Cricetidae > Arvicola > Arvicola amphibius. Next base: position 61,143,094 of record NC_052065.1, read on the forward strand.
GTCTCATCCTCTGTGAAAACAAAAGAAGAAACTCTTTTTCAAAGCATCATGTTCTTAGATCCAAATTCTGAAGTCATACCATTAAGATGTCCATTCTGGTCTAGCCTGGCAGCCCATATAATGAAATGTCTCTCTGTACTTAGCTCCTTTACAGTCAAAAATTTCAAAAAAAAAACACAATAGAATACATAAACCAGACTCTCTGTGAATTTTCCATTTTTACGTGGCTTATTTTTACTCTATCATTTTACTTTATTCTGTCTCTTTAAAGACTTTACCCTTTTTTAAAGGCATTAACTTTATTCTCTATATATTTATTTTTTCTCTCTCTCAAGCCCACATACAGTCATCCAACATTGTGACCTATATGGGGGTCTTTTATGTATGAATCTGTCCTATTGTGAATCTGTAATTTTTTACTATCCAGGAGCATTTCTTAAAATGTTAACCACTTCTTAAAAACTTAAGTTGTGCCATGTAGAGGTAATACGGTACCGCATGTTTCCAGCCCAGTCTAAACCTTAACTGCACTGTTATCATGGTAATTACGACAGATCCTGCCTGAGATCAGTACAGTTCAGCATGGCGGAGAAGAGCCAGAGCCACTACTGCCTCAGTCATTTGGTGCCCCTGAGCAGCACACAGTTCCAGGCACACAGCAGTCGACATTGGAGCCGCACTCAGCAGTTTAATTCTGAGACTGAGCGTGCAGTACAGAAATTCCTTTCTTCCAAGTTACAGCCAAATCTGACACGCAGAGCACTGCGCAGTCTGAAAACATCTCTCTGTATGGCGGCAGAAATCTGCCATGCTCTCCCGATCGCCTAAGCCTGATTCCACCATCTACCCAGGTGCAGGCAGGGAGCAGTGAGCCATTGGCCTGGTCTCAGAGTGATGGAGGCTTCCCATTGGCTAATAAAGAAACTGCCTGGCCCATTTGATTGGCCAGCCCTTAGGTGGGCGGAGTAGACAGAACAGGAAGAAGGAAGTGAGGTAGATGGCTCAGTCAGATGCTACGCCTCTCCTCTCTGAGGCAGATTGCCATACCTCTCCTAAGAGAGAGAGATGCGATGGAGCCAGCCACCAGGTCAGACATGCTGAATCTTTGCCGGTAAGACACCATTTGTGGTGTTACAAAGATTATTAGATATGAGTTAGTCAAGATGTGAGTAAGAGGCTGGAAATAATGGGCCAGGCAGTATTTAAAAGAATACAATTTGTGTGATGTTATTTCGAGGTATAAGCTAGCCGGTGGCCGGGAGCTGGGCAGGATGAAAAGCAGGCCTGCCCGCAGCGCCACACTACATCAGAGTACTTTCTTTCTGATCCCAAGTGGGCACACAAGCATCCAGTCCCATAAAAGCAATTGAAATGCTTTAAAGCCAGAGTTTGCACTGGCCGCACAGCACCAGAAAGCCGCGTTTTAAAATGACTCAGCTTTTTCTCTGCCGCTATTGTTGAAACAGGAAATCTCTCTACGGCACGTCCTAGCAAACAGCAAAAAGCTGTGTTAAACTCTCTCTCTCTCTCCTTTATTTAAAGCATTTTTAGGTTTTTACATGGATTGAGTCACCACGTTGGAGCGCCAATCTGTAGAAGGAACGGCGGGCTGCGTCCTGCCACCCGGCTAGCTTTACCCAAAAAAATTACACGGAAACTGTATTCTTTTAAAACACTGCCTGGCCCATAGTTTTAGCCTCTTACTGGCTAATTCTCCCATCTTCCTTTAACCCATATTAGTGATCTGCATAGCACCACGAGGGGTGGCTTACCAGGAGAGGTCTTAACCTGCGTCCATCTCAGAGAGGAGAAGCATGGCGACTCACTATGGCAACCGCCTGAAGTGTCTCCCCACTGCCTGCTACCCAGCATTCTGTTCTGTCTATTCCGCCTACCTAATTTTTTGTTCTCTTAAAAGGCCAAGGCAGTTTTCTTTATTAATTAACCAATGAAAGTAACATTGACAGATAACTCTCCTCCATCAGGCATAGTCAACTATACACAACCGATACAATTCTCAAGTAAGAAGTGTATTTACAATATTCAATCCATTTGTATTTAGCAAATTCAGAGAAAACACTCCACCATCCGTCCCATCTTAGTGTCTCCAAAGTTTATACCTAATTTACTTCCTATTGCAACTACAAAAAACTGAAATTCTAATTGTTTATTCTTTTAACTCCATCAAAGACTCCAGAAGGAATTAATATTACCTGACAACAGAGACATGTGCCTGGACAGTCATCCAAAGTTCCTCAGCAATGTTGGGGCATCCATCTTCAGCCACGGGTCTAGAGTATCTGGCAGATTTTGCAGTGAAGCTGGAAATAGTAAGGCAAAGTTCATCAGGCAATCCCCTCTGTTACTTTAAGGTCTGTGGAGCATGAACCCTGAAGGACAGTCCCACCTTAATTTAGCAGAGTTCAGCAGTCCCTTTCCTGTGGGTCCTACATGTCCTCTTTATACAGTACACAGTCAAGCAGTCAAGGCAAAAGCAGTCTCTTGACCAAATCGCTAGCCTTGCCACAATGAAAACAAACTACTGTTGAGTTTATTTGATGTCTATCATTTTCTCTAAAGATCTTGTACTGCCAGGAGCAGATGTGTCTGATTGTCATCAAAAGCCCTAAGTTAGCAAAACAATTTAAAGCCATATTCTACAGGTCTTTGATGTGATTGAAGTCCATTTAGCTAGCTAAAAATATACATATTTAACCATGAAAACCTACCTAATGTGACTTGAAGTTTAATTGTTATACATTAACAGCTAGCCTCATTTCTTAATAATGCATTCTATTTTGAAATGAGTGACATAATCACAATACCCCAAACAAATATTTGTATCACTATACTAAAATCCATGCCAATAAAAATATCTGATGTTACTAATTGTCTTTTCATCCTATAATATGACTATATTCCCCTAAATTATAACAAATATACACAACCCACCAAATATCCAAAATGGACCCCCACACCCCTTCTCTTTCTTGGGAATGTGGGCATCATATTTTTTCTAGATTTCTTCCTGCTCTCTGTGAGCAAAGGCATTTTAAAGGGTCCTTGAGAAAATCTGAGATAATGGCCAAGTCCTAGGAAGACCATCTTTAACCTATCTTGATATATATCACCTGTCACATTTCAGGAGGTTTTCCTAATCAAACCTTATCCATATCTTTCCATTCTAAGTATGGATGCTTGTAACTAAACTGGCACAAGCAATTTTAGTTAGCTTTCTGCTCCTCTTTTTTGTTTACTGCTGCTGGCCAAAAAGCAGTGCCTCTTAGAGGAGCCACCCCTTTTTTTTTTTTTTTTTTTTTTTTTTTTTTTTTTTTTTTTATTTTTTTTAATTTTTTGTGTGCAGGCAGAACAACCATACACCTGTTGTTTTTTTTTTTTTTTCCTCAGAGAAGTAAAATTCCACACTTATGGGTGAAACAACTAAAAAACCACGATGCAGGGCAGGCAGGAGTTCATGCCTTTGACTTTCAGAGGTCCCACGGCATGGCTTACTCTCGTGGCTGACCTCAGTGTGTTCAGAAGCACAGTCAGTGAAGACGGTATGCACAGTAGATCAAGGGGGTGCGTGTAAAATTTCCCAGACCCAGACTGACTAGTTTGTACCCAGATGACAGAATGAAGACCTCCCATTGGGTGACAAGCAGCAGAACCCCGTGTGTGGAGGTTGGGAAAACAATTATCAGCAGGACTCTGGCGTGTGGATGGATGTGTGCGGGCCGGAAGATGGTGAGGCTGGCTGCCACTTTATTGTTGGGATAGACTGAGCGGGAAGGCTGGTTAGCTAAAGGAAAAGAAGGTCCATGCGCCGTTGCAGGGATTTATGAGCAGCCTGAGTACTCTAAGACTGTCACCAGCTCCTGCAACACCAACATTCACTGACCATCTTCCATGGAATTAGAACCAGAGTTGTGACCCAGGACACCACCTCTGACTTTACTTTCAGTTTTGGTTGTGGTTTCCTTGCTGCTTGCTTTCCTGAAGCCTGGGAATTCTAGCCTTAACCACAGCACGGGAAGCCTTGTGCCTTCTGATCTGCAATGCACAGAGGTGGCCCTACTGCTAGGATAGTATTCTCGGGGCTAAGTGCTTTCGTTTGGGAGAATCACCATTCATCGAATCCAAGTTTGCAGTTTGGACAAGGGACAGTTGGGTTCCATGCTGTGTACCGATAGGAGGGAGGGGATTCTCTGAATGATGCAGCTTGAGGCCAATATAACCAAAAGATTGAGATAAATCAGAACTAAAAGATGTAGACATTTAAATTTGGGGTTTGTGAGAATGCCGATAACTCAGTGCTTCTTGAGCATTTGAGGGGAGTCAGGTGGTCTACAGAATGCAGAGCTGTGAGCCACCAGCCTTTCTCACCGAAAAGCTGCAAAGGTCAGCCACACAGGACTAACAGTCGGGAACATGCCTGGGGCTGCTCTGTGGTGCTGTAGGGTTTTGTGGAAGCATCTAGGGCAGAGCTTCCCTTCTCGGCCCTAACACTGCCCTCCAGGGCAGTAGGAAGTCATCCAGATTTTCAGCAGGTGCGGTGTTTTATAACCATCTGGGGGGTCTGCTTTACGTCTCCACCTGGGCTCTGAGGCTGCCTCCTCCCACCCATGATTCCTCATCCTGGAGGTAACAGGGCAGATTAGACCGTCCTCCCACCAGCCATGGCTCTTAAATTCCCACTTTCTCCCTGAGATGCCAACTTCCATAGATAAAGATGGGAAGTGGTTTTCCCGAGGTCTCTGCCTTAGTATACCACAATAGTGCAGGTAAATGCAATCATTCACTCTTTCAAGATGCGGCAGAAGTATGCAGCTTCTTCAGTGAGGGGCACGTGGGGGTAGCCGGACAGCGTGAGGACTTGGCGTGCTGTTATCGTCACATAGAGCCCCTTCCTCTCTGTTTTTCCACCTGTCGCCCACTCCACAGATCCTCTAGGGCTGCGGGTCCAGCCAGTGAGAGGCCGCCATTAAAGGAGCTCTTCCCTTTCTTGGTTTCATGCTCCTCCTGTAGGACTATTCTTTTTTCTTTTTCTTTTTCTTTTTTTTTTTTTACCTTGAAACGGGGATAAGAGTGCCAGCCCATTTTACAGGATTGTAATGAAAAGCTAGGCAGGCACGTGTGAGGATAGCGGACATACAGTGCGTGGTGCTTTACTCTGAGCCTGGCAGGCTGGTGGCTTTCTTCCATAAAGGATGTCACCACGATGTCTCACTGAATGACAGCATTCACGTCAATCTCCTACCTTCTAGGACATCACCATCATTGTTATTGTTGCAAAACTGATAATATGGAGTTTGTGTTTTACAACTCAAAATAAAACAGAAAACATGATAGAAAATCTAGCATTTCCAAAAAGAGACAAAAGTAAGAAAAGCACTGAATTATGAGCACCCATGTTGCATGCAAAGTAAGAGAAACACCGAATTCTGTGCACACATGTTGCATGTAAAGAGAAACGCCGAATTCTGTGCACACATGTTGCATGTAAAGAGAAACACTGAATTCTGCGCACACGTTGCACATGTGACTCATGATCCCTTTCCTCTCACTACATCCAGAGCTGACAACCCCTTTCATTCTCTCGTCCCCAGACAGTTGTCAGGACCTCCCTTTCCTTAAAACTTCTAGAGTCCAGTTGCCTCTCTAGTGGAACAGGGGTCGCCACTATCCTGTGCTCTCCTCATGCTTGTGAGAGCAGGAGGGCTCATCTGCAGCCCATCCTCCCGCTTCAGCAGCCCTTCTCTGGGATGGAGGTGAGTTTCTGCATTCTCTGCTCCCACACCTTGTGGGGCTTTTTTATAGTCAGGGATTCTTTTTTCAGTATACATACCAATCCAAGTTCCCACTCCCTTCCGTCCTCCCATTCCCTCCACATATCCCCCACCCCACCCCCATCCACTCCTCAGAGAGGGTAAGGCACATTGCTTTGGAGAAGTTCCAAGGCCCTCCCTACTATATCTAGGCTGAGCAAGGCATTCACCCATAGAGAATGGGTTCCCAAAAAGCCAGTACATGCAGTAGGGATAAATCCTGGGACCACTGCCAGTGGCTCCTCCGCCCGCCTCAGCCAGGCAACTGTCAGCCACATTCAGAGGGACTAGATTGGTCCTATGCTTGTCTGGCTGGAGCTGGTGAGCTCCATTAGCTCGGACAGACTGTTCAGTGGGTGTAGACATCATGGTCGTGACCTCTTTGCTCAACTTTCATTCCTCACACTCTTCAATTGGCCCTTGGGAGCTCAGTCCAGTGCTCCGATGTGGGTCTCTGCCTCTCTTTTTATCCATTGCTGGATGAAGGTTCTATGGATATTTAAGATATTCATCAGTCTGAATACAGGGCAAGGCCAGTTCAGGCCCCCTCTCCTTTATTGATTAGGGTGTTAGCTGGGGTTTATTCTTGTGGATTCCTGGGAATTTCTCTAGTCAGGGATTCTTTACACACAGACCTGACTTCACTTTGTGCATCTGGCTGTTGTCTAGGCCAGGCTCTTTTGCAGACTTCTAAGGGTGGAGCCTGTAGAGATATCTCTGCAGTAGTCACAGGCAGCAGGGCCAAACTGAGCCTCTCTACTGACTCAAAACCCAAAGCTGAGTTTGCATGAGGCTTAAATCTAACCAAGTGTAGGGAGCTCGAGTTTCACTATTTCTTGTGCTGACCAGGCACTTCCATGGTTTGCAGAGCGGAGAAAGCATGTTCTGTGGTATGCTCAGATAGTCCCTGGACCGCAGCCCGGAGGAGGGATTCTTAGGGATGGATCTCTGCACTAACTCAGAGTTTACACAAATGCTTCACCAGTGCAGACTTCATGTCAGTGAAGGACCAACAATGAAAAATAGAAATGGACACAGAAAGGTAAACTTGATCATTTACCACCTAATTCTGGAAAAAAAAAAAAAGAGAAAAAGGAAAGGAAAGGAAGGAGGGAGGGAGGGAGGGAGGAAAGTGGTTATTAATTTTGGCAAAATCCATGCCATAAAACACAGGTCATGTTGGAGTTGGAAGCCCACTGTGTTCAGCAATTATTAATGGAAAAAAAAGCAGTTTTAAAAATGCATGTTCTCTTACTTTTATAATGTTTCTTAAAAGTAGATTTCTTATGATTGCCATGTCTTATGTGTCTTTCTGAAGACTGAGTGCATTTCACAGTTAAGGATATATTTCTGTTACTGGTGTGAAGCTTGCAAACTTGAAGCCAGATATCTTGGCTCGCACCTGAGATCCTAACACTTGGGAGGTGAAGGCAGGAGCATTACCGTGAGTTTCAAACCAGCCTGAGCTAAAGAGAAAAAACTGTAGTCTCTGTCAAAAAACAAAAACAAGAAAATTCTCAAAATAAATAAGTAAGAAATAAATAGAAAATTTGGGGAGGAAAAAGAGGTACATGTTCAATAGAAAATTGGGGGGGGGGGAGGTACATTGTTCAAGTTCAGAATGAGAAATTTAAAAGACAAGATGCCTTGAGGGGAATCCTCAAAATGGAGACTGTCTCGGTGTATGAAATCCACCGGTAACTCTTGCTGCCTGCTACTTTATCTGACCAGGCTCCTGGCAGATCACAGAGGTCTCATTTCCCCTGCAGCCCCGGGCCAGTGTACAATGCAGGGGCCCACAAAAGCACTCATCGATTTCCTTTGTCACGTGTCGGAAGCCGCTTTATCTTGCTGCTCTTCTCTCTTCTCACCAGTAAGACAAAATCGCCGTCCGTTCTGACCTTCTCTTCAGTTCTGACTTCCTAAACAGACCAATGTGTCCCTGCTATGGGCACAGTGTTGGGCACAAAGGAGAGGGTGTCTAGCATATTTCTGAGGGAGAAGCAGTGACGTCTACATGTCATGGACAAGGCTGCACACTCTTTTATCCAGTCTCTCTGCGAGTATCTATGCACACTTACTACCACCCCCCCCCACACACACACACACTGATGGTTCTAGTGAAATACGCAGCCAGGAGGCTGCTTCATAGAGGCAAGGGTTAGGCAACTACACAGCTCTAGGAGGCATTATTATGTCGTAGTCCCTGTAAAGACATTATGGTGTTCAAGTGCAACCTGCCCAACTCCATCATAGCCATAGTGGTAAGGGTAAGGTTGGAGCATCATCTTCATTCATGAAGCTTTTGGTAGACTGCTATACTTATTCCTGTAATCTAGCACACTCGGCCTTGTAGATCTTTGAATAAGGCAGTGGTGTGAACTGAGGACTGAGGCTACCCTGGTGGATTAGAGGCTGACATCATTGCCCTCAAGTCTGATGATAGGGAAATGTAGACAAAGCACTTAGAGGAATCCCTTTTCCCTTAAGAGTTTCTGTAAAAGATGAAAGGAGAGTCATTTGGCACAGTGTGGGTGACAGGGGGGCAGCAGTGGGGAAACCAAGTCATGGAATATCGAGGCATACTGTGGTCAAGTTGGACCAAAGGGGCAGGTACCTTGGCAGGTGGCTGTGGAGTTAGAAATAAGAATTCCCATTGCTTTCTGGGTAAGTTGTGTTGCCTCTTTGTTCCCAGAACTCAGGGAGACCACATAGGAAAGCCAAGCATCTCTTTGACCTCTTTCTGGGATATTCTTGGTGAAAATCAAGCTTTGCCTGAATGCCTTTCCTTAGACAGTGTTTGCTACTTTTCAAGAATAAAATGGAATTACCAGACCTGTGCCAGATGGTTTGCACAAAATAGTTTCCAAATGTCTTACAACCTCCACCAAGTAGTGGGCATCAATTGCTGCAGTTCAAGAGATGCGAGGGAGCTAAGGTCAAGCTGGGAGGCCATGGCCAGGCCCACTCAGCCAGCAGTGCCTTGGGTGGCCCAGGGCTTCCTGGGTTGTTCTTTTTTTTTTTTTTTTTTTTTTTTTTTTAAATTACCATCTCCTTCCCTCCTCCTCCCCCCTCCCTCCCCTCCTTCTCCCCTTTCTCTCCCCTCCTTCTCCCCCTTCCCTCCCCTCCCCTCCACCCATACCTCCCCTCCCTCCCTCTCAAGGCCAAGGAGCCATCAGGGTTCCCCACTCTATGCTAAGACCAAGGTCCTCCCAACTCCCCCCTTTTTCTTTCTTTCTTTCTTTCTTTCTTTCTTTCTTTCTTTCTTTCTTTCTTTCTTTCTTTCTTTCTTTCTTCCTTTCCTCCTTTTTTTGTCCCTCTTTCCTTAGGCTATACATGGAAATATTTCCCAATGTTGGGCACCGAAATATTGTCAGCTTTTCTTTTACTCTACTCCCACATTGGGCACCCAAATGTTGTTTGTTGTATTTTTAGTCTTTGCTCTTTGTTCTTTTGGGGGCCTGCCACCCAGATCCCAAATAAATCAGACAAAAAGAGGTGTATTATTACTTATAAAGTTATTTTTAAAATATGCTGTGTCTCATTTAGAGGTCGTTTATGTCTGAAACTGTCCTGTTGTGCATCTGTAATTCTTTTCTGACCAGGACCGCTTCTTAAAATGCTAAGTGGTTTGGCTGGGACTAAGGTTGCTTTGCCTTTTGGCTCTGCCCAGTCTAACATGGTAGAGGTCTGTTCACTGCCTCTGAGACTGTCGGGTGGGAGCCGTCCTCACTACCTCAACTCTGGTAACCAGTTGGCCCATGCTGCCACCATGTAACTTGGAACATGTTGCACACATGAGTATGGTGTCTAGAAAGGGGAGGGGGTAAGGCTTGCTTTGCAAATGGAGATACCCTGGTCTGGGGAATACATAGGGTAATACAGTGGCCATGGTGGTACAGTGGCGTTTCAGCTCTCCACCCCAGACGCATGGAACAAAAATTCTGGCCCCACAATTCGGAATGTAGCATGGAGAACAAGACTGGAACCCCAATGGTCACTGGTCCTGGCCTCAGAGGGCCTGCAAACCACTGTGGCAGAGGCCACAGAAGTGCCAACAGGACCCAGAACAAGTGAGTAACCCACCTCCTCGTGAGTATGATGTCTAGGCTGGGGAGAGGGTCAGGTTCACTCTACACTTGGGGATACACGGCATGGGGGATACTCATGGGCATACAGGGCCCATGAAGCTCTAGTGGGTTTTCTGCTCTCCACCCCAGAACCATGAAATGAAAACCCAAAGTGGGTATCTGCTTCTGGCCCTCCAACTTGGAATGTAACATGGGGACTGGAGCCCCACTGGTCATTGGACCTGGCCTCAGAGGATGTGCAAGCCGCCGGGGCAGAGGTGCCAATTGTGGCATTAGGACCCAGACCAGGCAAGTAACCGGCCTCCCCGAGAGTATGGTGTCTAGACTGGGGAGAGGGTCAGGCTCTCACTGCACATGGGGATAGAGCGACATGGGGGAGAAGGGGGAGGGTATACTCATGGGTATACAGGGGCCATGGGAGTACAGTGGCCCTTCTGCTCTTCACCCCAGAACCATGGATCAACGCAACCAAGTGAATGTCCACTTCTGTCACTCCAACTTGGAATGTAACATGGGAAACGAGACTGGAGCCCCACTGGGAATCGAGCCTGACCTCAGGGGACGTGCAAACCACCCTGGCAGAGGCCACGGTTGTGTCACCAGGACCCAAGCCAGGTGAGAATTCCGTCTCTCACACTCTCAAGTCTTTGAGTGTCTCAGGTGTGCTGCCTCCTTTTAGGTATCCTGTGTGAGTTGGGGAGGCGGTCAGGCCCCCTTTGTATAATACTAACAGGAGTCCTCCATACCCCTACTGTAGGGAGCATAGCGAGGCCCTGCCTGCTCTGGGTTGAGAAAAGGGTGCATGGTGCACTGCTAGAGAGAAGACAGATTCGATTACCAAGGACGACTAGGGCTGTAGCACGCAAACCTCTCTGTCCAGGCAAGAAGTCCTCTGCCAAAGCAAGAGGTCACAATAAGTGTAGTTGGCTGGGGAGGGAGTCTGGGTTTGATTGGAGGGAAGTGCAGCATGAGTAACTATGTAGCCAGCCCTGTCTGTCTGAGGACTGCTGTGTGACCCTGAGCCAGTGCACCCTGGACCTCAGTGCCCCAGGTAGAAGACATGGTATCAATGATAACAGCACGAGTGTACAGGAAGCAGAGATTTGGGGTGGGCTCTTTGAGCAGGTCCATTGTGAGGAGTTCTCAGAATGGGGGTGAGTATCTGTGGGAGAGGCTGGCGGGCAGCCAGCGGGGAGGAATTGGTGGTCTTTTACAGCTGACAATGAGAACACTGCATGCCAGCCTCAAGTCCTGCCCCTCACAAGCCCCCAGGAGGTAAGGAGAATCTGTTGCTAGAGTGGGCTGCTCCTGCCTTTCACTGTCAAGTCCCTTGCAGCTGTGTCTTAAAGTCAGGGCTTCTACCTCTACCACTTGGTCAGCACACAGCCTTGTGTGTGACCCTGGGAAAGGGCACTTCCCCTTGGGCCTCAGTCTCCTCAGTGCCAGTAGACCATGCTGAGATTGGAGGGGGGTTCTGCAGGCTCTTCAGAGCCCTGACATTCTGGATTCCTGCCCTCAGCCTAAAATTTGCCCAGCCCTCTTTTTCCTGGCTGGCCTGGAACCCAATCCCTGTGGACCCTGTCTATGCAGGGGAGCTCCCAAGGGCCTCCGTTCCTCTGCTGGTCCCCAGCATTTTCACCTACACCCTACATGACAACGACCTTGTGCCAGCAATTGAGTGCTTTGCCTTCCGTGGTGCTCCATGAGGTTTTTGGCTTGTCCAACCCGTGAGTAGAGAGGGATCATAGTGCCGGCTGTGTCTCCTGTCTGTGTGTGCCCAGCCCCGGTATTGCTGCAGTAAGAGAAGCAGGAAGGGGATGATTGTGGGAAGGAGAAGGCTGCATGTATGTCATACCGTGGGGGCAAGGACAGGGTCCTCTCCTGATTTGACAGCTCCTACTCCAGAGACTTGGTACAAGTGGCTTTATTTTCCAAGCATCCATTTCCTAGTGGGCATTTTGTCAAAAGCATCCTACACCTCTCGCACTGACGAAAGCACCAGCACAAGGCCTGCCACACAGTGGGCCTTCAACATGTGGGCACTGTTTCTCTACATGGCTACAGATGGGTGAGACAGAAGGTCCTGGTGAAAATTAGGGTCATGGTGGCGAGGGACACAGAGGCCCAGGGGAAAGTCCAGAGGCCAGCAAGTAAGCCTCCTGGAAGTGCTGTGGGCTTCGTCATCGGTGGTGGCTGGGCAAAATTCTGGCAAGAACCAGTCCCTGAAAACAGGAGGCCACCATATCTCTGCAGGGACTTTGTAGATTATGATGCAAAAACTGGTGGATTCCTGATCTTCCTCAATGTGTATCTCGGAGAGAATTAAAAAGGGCTTGTGACAATTAATGTCTCAGGGAAAACATGTCAGACGAGGTGTGAAAAGGAAAACAGGCTGTGCAGGACAAAGGACATGCCCAAGCCATGGGGTCTAAGATCTCCACAGTACTTTAGACTCCTACCTTCTGGTACTGCAGAAACCTTGTCAGTCTCAATGGATCGGTGCTGCCCACCCATCCAAGTGCTTAATCCCCTCACCTCTTCTTTCCAGATGCACAGATCTGACCCCCCCTGCCGTGTTCCTCCATGAAATATCATCCACCAGAGACACAGGTCCCTGCAGAGAAGTTTGGGCTCCAGAGTGTTGGGCAGGAGGAGCTAAGTGGATGTGTCGAGGAGACGGCCTAGCGGCTGGGAGCAGCTGGGAAGTGAAAGGGCATTTGTACTTCTGAGAAGAGGTGGTGGATGCCTATCTCCTGTATTCCTCACACCCGTTTCCTTACAGGGGCCAGTTACCTCTGACCAGGCCTCGGTTTCTGCCACCTTCGAGTGTGAGGAGATCCTGGAGGCTGCCGCGACCCTGAGGACTCTGAAGAATTCTTCTTGGACCTGGCGCCAGACCCACAGCTAACCAGGTAGCTGGCTTCTTAATCAGGATCATGGTGTGGAGATGGGTGGGAGATGGGAGGTTCTGTGGCAAGTTGGTCATAGCTGGGCACATGCCGGTTAGTTGGTAGTTTGAATGACTTGGGGCTGGGTACCCCAGACTTCTGGAGCAGACTTCAGAGAGGGCACTTGAGGATTGCTCAGAGAATGCTCAGCTCCTCTAGGTTTGTGCTCAGCAGCAACGGGCTGGTGTCATGATGTCCAGAGAGAGAAGGAGACCGAGGTTCTTGGGGGTTGCAGGCAGTTGCCCCAGGGCAGGCCTCATGTTACCTGGAAGAAATAGAATGAGCCAGGACCCTGCTTCCTCTCCCAGACCCCATGTCCCCAGTCTACTGCACACCATAGTGGTCTGTAGAAGACATACATGGAAGGAGATATAGTCTCTGGTCTCCGGGGAAATCTCAGTCCTGATGGGCAGCCTGGGTTCCTCCTCAAGGTGTATTTTGCCACCAAATCTCAAATGGCCTACTCAGAGGGCAAGGGCCTCATAAGCTGAGAAGCCCATTAAACCTCTAATGTCTCTGGAAAGCAAGGCTTGACAGTGTCGAGCACAGAGGCAAATGCGGCCTAGGGAGTGTAGAAGGAAGCCACCCTGGACAGACCTGCTGGAATGGAAGGGTCAGGATGAAGCTGGAAAAGTGGCTGGCTGATCACAGGACCCTGGCAAGGGCGGGAGAGGAATCCTAGGCAAGGGCTTCTTGAAGGTTCCTGTCTGGAAACCCCTTTCCAACTGAAGAAATGTTTAAAGGACTGACATATATGGGCACGAAGGACAGACATACAAACCAAACATTCACAGACAATAAATTATAAAGAAATTTAATTCAATACTAATCCTTGATGTACATGTAATTTCCCATTTATTAAAAATAAATACGAATGCCAAGGAAGTGTACGTGCTTGTTTAATTTTGCTGAAAGAGTTAAATCTTAACCCAAAATTGTGGGGCACAAAGTATTTTCCACATTTTCAGAGTGGATTAGTACTTTTAATTTATAATCGTCACTGCTGAGGAAGCTGCTTCACAAAGATATGGAGTGAAAAAATGGCAGAAGTATGTTTTGGGCCTCTTCTCAAGTGTCAGGAGTAGCGCCTAAATCCCAAGCTAAAACTCATCTGAGAGTTTTTCACAGGCTTCAAGTCAGCACCTCAAACAGCAGTTTTAAAGTCAAGCATCCTAAAACATGTTGAGGAACCACAGAAGGAAAATATTTAGAGGCTTTTGTTTGCCTCATTTAAACCACCATGTTTCCGTTAGAGCCCTCAAACAGGTCTCAAAGCAACCTTGAAACAGGAAGGGAAAGAAGGACACCCCAGGCCATCCTCTGACTCTCCCATACCAGGGCTTACTAATAAACATCAGTGTGTGTTCCCCTCTTCTCTGTCTCTGTCTCTTTTACTCTCCCTCTCTCTGTCTTACACACACCCACCCACCCCCACACGTACACACACACTCACACACACACATGCCTGAGCATGCACATCTAGGCCAGGGGGACTGGGTAATGGAAATCCAAAGAGCGTTCCTGACATCAGCAAGGTTATATTTAGAGACCATGGGCTTGACTGGAGTAGGTTGGTGGCCAGTGATGGAGGAGTTAGGCAATGTGAGGCTGGAGGTGGGGAACCCAGGCAGGAATATGTCTGTCCACTTGTGTCAGTGACAAATCTTCAGTTGTGGGAGACAAAAAAGAAAGGGGTGCTAGTCAGTAAAGGGATTCGGGGATTTGTGATCCTTAGGTGGTCCTCATCCCATCCTTTCTCCCCTTCCAGCCCATCCTTGTGACTGGGATCCAAGGCAGGTGACCTCTTGCTTCCTACTGGGCATCTGGACTGCATCTCCCTCTTGAGCTTAAGGGCCTAGAGTTAAGGGGGTGTGGGTTTGTTCAAGGACTGAGTAGTTGATCAATTACACAATTCCTGTCTAAAATGCTTAAATGTGCTTTATAATCCTTCGGGCATTTCATAAGATTTCAGACTCTTTTAATAATGTAGATCCTTGGCTTACATAGTATGTTTTTGTACCTCCATCCCTTGTTCCTTTGGAGGCTAACACTTTTCACGTTATGTCCTGTAGGTAACATGGTAATACAGCCCGTCCATTGTTGGGGTTCTGCGTGGGTTTGTATGCCAGTGTTTGCATTTGTTTTGTGATGGTGTATGTGCCTGGGCACTCCTGTACTTAATATCTGCATTGTGGACACACGAGATGTTTCAGTTTGTGTCTAGGCCTGTGTATGTGAATAAATAATTAAACATTGGTGAGAAGCACTACTCAGGTCTTCACTGTAACTGGCTGCACCTTCCCCAATGGTCTCTCTTCTGGGACTCTGACCCTACCACATGTTTGTAGCCTTAGCCACTCTGCATGCCTGTCAATGTCTTCAAAACATGTACCACACCAAATAGAGACTCTTACATCTTACCAAGCAGGGCTGTAGCATGCAATTTTGCCTTGGCATCCTCTGGATTGTTTGGGTTAAGGCTTCAACCCAGCCCCTGGCATCCATATATCCAAATAGTCTGGCATGTTTAGGCAAACATTTCATTCCCAGTTCCCTCCCTTGGGAGTTGCCTCAGTCCCGACTCCACCCCCAAAAAACCTGCCAAATGGTAAACCCTCCTCAGAGATGCTCAAAACCATTCCCACATGGTATTGAAACAGCAATCCAGAGAAAAAATTGTGGTTTTCTGGTTTTCCTTCCCCTAACCCTGGGAGCCTGGTATCCATTAAACCTGGGATTTTTCTAATTTATTTTTTGTTTGATTTGGATTATTGTATTGTTGGTGAGATTTATTGGGCTCCAAAAACATTACATTTGGAGCTCCCACTGATTGTGTTGCTTTCCTCACTGGCCCAGGGTCACATATTGTATAAACACCCTCCCCTCCGCACCTGCCAGTCTAAGATTGGCTTTGTCTGGGTATGTTCTGAGTTCCAAGTCAATGCCTTTAGAGGCCAGAGAGTCATACAATTCTGACTGTCCTACACATATGCAGTCTTGCCAGGGTCCCAATCTGACCAGTACAAGGACCTGCCTTGTTCCAGGGTACAAGGGCCTTCCTTGTCTTTCTGGGGTTCCTTTATCAAGAGTTATTCTGTTTAGGAATTTCTCACACCCCTCTGTGTTTTGTTCCCAAAGTATATCACAGTGGGTTTCCTGTGCTAAACTTAGAGTCCCAAGTCTAGGGATGGACTTAGAAATGGCCTACAGTTCGATGCCTGATCTCCAAATGCCCTTGGGCTGCTTTGTACAAAATCTTTTTCAGTTGGAGATATCTGTCCCTTAATGCTTAAAATATATTTTGCAGGCACAAAATAAACAAGCTCCCCATAGGCCCAAGTTTTCTGGATGCTATGCTCCTGCTCTCCCTCTCCAACCTCCCTCCCGCTTCTCTAGTGTTTTTGCTGTTGGTCTCATGCTGGCATTCTCTCTACAAGGATCTGTTCCCCCTTTCCTTCCACTCTAAAACATCAGCAGAGATCCCAGATACAGTAGGACCACAGACCCAGACATGACCCCAGTGACTGTCATGATCTTTAGCCTGCTATGGCCTTGGTTTCAGCTCAGGCCACATACCTCACTGTGGTCCCTGGCAGCTGCATGGACCATGGAAATCAACATGGTCAGGTTGTAGTGCAGAGCATAGATATCTGAGTGACCTTCATAGGTAACAAGAACCACGGACATCAACACAGATCTGAGTCGCAACAGACAAAGAAATGACCCTCAGCAACAGCCCAGATATTATTATGGCCTCGGATGGCAGCCCAGACAAAGGACATGCATATGGTCTTTCATGTTAACTCTGGCCAGGGACCTAATAGGTTTTCTGCACCCCAATAATAGGTTTCTTTACCAATGCTGTAGGCCAGATGAATCTGAATTGAGAAACTAAAAGACCACGTTTCTTTTGACCAAAATGACTCTCTGGCGAGCTCTCATGGCCCCCAGAGATCAAGGCAGGAGAAGGGACAGGAGAAATCACATGGCCAAAATAAAGCATGACACGTATTTACCCTGTAGTGAAGGGGTGATTATGTGTCTACCACCAGCTGAGTTTATACCAAATTGTAAAGCATTAGGAAGGGATTGGACAGCTGGCAACTTCAGGGGAAGAGTCACTGAATTCTACAAGAATGTGGAACTGGCTTTTGGTGGCTTTTCTTTGTTGTAAATTCTCTGAAAGGGCAGGGTTTTGAGAGGGAGAAATGAGACATTCTGTGTTAAGGAGGA
Organism: Arvicola amphibius; assembly: GCF_903992535.2. Lineage (NCBI taxonomy): Eukaryota > Metazoa > Chordata > Mammalia > Rodentia > Cricetidae > Arvicola > Arvicola amphibius. The sequence continues at coordinate 61,160,194 of NC_052065.1, forward strand.
ACTAGGGTGATGTGGAAATCCCCTCTGTGTGCTGTGATTACCATTAATGAATAAAGAGACTGCTTTGGACCTATAGCATGGCAGACTGTAGGTTGGCAGGGTAGCTAGGCTGTATGCTGAGAGGAAGAAAGGTCAAGTCAGAGAGGCAACATGGAACCGCCAAAGTGAGACATGTCAAAACATTGCCTGTAAGCAACTGCCATTGGGCGATATGCTGATTAATAGAAATGGGTTAAATTAAGATATATGAGTTAGCCACAAAGAAGTTAGAGCTAATGTTTAAGCAGTGTATTAATGTATTTTCTGTGTGATTATCTTGGTTTTGGGCAGCCGCAATGAACAGCCTCCCTGCAACAAATTGGCACCCATGTATCCAACTAAATCCATGTAAATCCTGAGAGGGCTTAAAAAATTCTAGAAAAAAACCTAGAGTTTAACACACCTTCCATCTGTTTGCTGGCAGCTTGCTGCAGCTCCTTTGAGAGAGATCTTCCTGTTTCTTCTGAAGCAGGAAAAAAGCCACAGTCATTTAAAAATGCTCTTTCTGGGCTGTACTGTCAGTATTAATTCTTGCTGTTTTGGGATACAAAGCATTTCAATGGGGTTTGTGAGCAGCATCCTGCAACTTGCTTGATGCCAACATGGACCAGCTTTGTGCCTGGAACTGGCACGGTGTGCAAGGCTCAGAGGTGCAAGGGGCTCCTCCATGCTGGATTATGCTGAGTGAGTGACAGTACTATATATATCATAGTAATGGCACAGTTTAATTTTAAAAAGTGCTCATGGACATTAAAGAATTACAGATATTCAAAAAAGAAAATTTCAGATGAGTCATAGTGTTAGATAAATGTGTGTAGGCTTGGAAGAGAAAAGAAAAAGAGCATAGAGAGTCATAAAATAAAGTTAATGTTTTTAAGAAAGGGTAAAGTCTTTAAAGAGACAGACTACAGGTACTCAGTCATTCATTATAAGGAGGAAAGAAAAATAAGCCATGTAAAAATGGAAAATTAAAAGAGAGTCAGGAATATGTAAATGACTGTGTTATCTTTAAATTTTTTTTGACTGTGAATGAGGTAAGTACAGAAAGATATTTCATTGTATGGGCTACTAAGCTAAACCAGCATGTGTATTTTAAAAGTATCATGACTTCCAAACTTGAGTCTAAGGATATGTTGTTATGAAATGAGGTTCTTCTTTTGCTTTTACAGAAAATGAGAACCTGTGGATTGCTTCTAGATCAATACGGTTTGATGGATCACTTCTCCTTGAAAGGTTGCCCTGAACACCCTCAAAAAACTACATTGCCCAAGTACTGACTGAGTTGAATCTAGCACACAGGATACACCATTAAATACCTGATTAACAGTGCCCCCAATCAGCAGGAAACAGAATGGAAAATACTATGCCCATATTCCCAAATATTGTCTATAAATGTTTATTTGCATTTAAAGGGGATATGCTATAGAGATGGCTACTTTGCATTGGTATGGATCCTGGTTTATTGATACATATTTAAGGTCAATCTTGTTATGTGTAATTTCTGCTCTTTTTAAGGTTTTGTATTTGTATATTTGATTTAAAAATGTAATGTTTAATTAAGCAATATAGGTTAACAGATAACAATCTATACTAGTCAAGCTTGTAGTCACGTTACTTAGGATATTTAAATGTAGAGATATATTTCTTTTTTTTTCTTTTTTTTTATTTTTTTTTTAAAATTTCCATCTCCTTCCCTCCTCCTCCCCCCTCCCTCCCCTCCTTCTCCCCCTTCTCTCCCCTCCTTCTCCCCCTTCCCTCCCCTCCCCTCCATCCATACCTCCCCTCCCTCCCTCTCAAGGCCAAGGAGCCATCAGGGTTCCCCACTCTATGCTAAGACCAAGGTCCTCCCAACTCCCCCCAGGTCCAGGAAGGTGATCGACCAAGCTGAGAAGGCTCCCACAGAGCCCGTCCATGAAGAACAATCAGAGCCCAGAGCCATTGTCCTTTGCTTCTCAGTCAGCCCCCGCTGTTGGCCACACTCAGAGAGACGGGTTTGGTCGCATGATCCATCAGTCCCATTCCAACTGGAGTTGGTGATCTCCCATTAGTTCTGTCCCACCGTTTCCATGAGTGAACGCACCCCTCTCGTTCCTGACTTTCTCCCTCATGTTCTTGCTCCTTCTGCTCCTCATCGGGACCTTGGGAGCTCAGTCCAGTGCTCCAATGTGGGGCTCAGTCATCTTCCCCATCTGTCGCCAGCTGGAGGTTCCCTCACGGTCCTGACTTTCTTTCTCATGTTCTCTCTCCTTCTGCTCCTCATCAGGACCTTGGGAGCTCAGTCCGGTGCTCCAAGGTGGGGCTCTGTCATTTTCTTCATCTATCGTCAGGTGGAGATTCTATGGTGATATGCAAGAAATTCATCATTATGGCTATAGGAACTGGCCTTTTCAGGCTCCCTCTCCTCAGCTGCCCAAGGAACTAACTGGGGGCGTCTCCCTGGAAACCTGGGAACCCCTCTAGGGTCAAGTCTCTTGACAACCCTCAGGTAGCTCCTTAAATTAAGATATATGCTTCCCTGCTCTCATATCCACCCTTCCTATATCCCAAGCACCCCATTCCTCCGAGCTCCCCCCGCTCTCCCCTTCACACTTTTCTCTCCCCATCTTCCCTTGGCCCAGTCTTGCCCAACCCTCAAGTTCCCAATTTTGCCTGGCGATCGTGTCTACTTCCAATATCCAGGAGGATTACTATATCTTTTTTGGGAGTTCACCTTCTTATTATCTTCTCAAGGATCCCAAACTTATAGGCTCGATGTCCTTTAATCATGGCTATAAACCGAATATGAGTGAGTACATCCCATGTTCATCTTTATGGGTCTGGGTTACCTCACTCAGAATAGTGTTTTCTATTTCCATCCATTTGCCTGCAAAATTCAAGATGTCATTGTTTTTTACCGCTGAGTAGTATTCTAGCATGTATATATTCCACAGTTTCTTCATCCATTCTTCCACTGAAGGGCATCTAGGCTGTCGTGAGATAGTTATTCTTCAAATCTTTCAGAGTCCTTCAGAATATGGGATTTAAAGTGTTTTAAGAACTTAGGACTTTTCATGGCAGTGACACACTCCTTGTCTTCTTCAAGAGGAAGATGGGCATTGAAGAGGCTCTTTATGGAGTTTGTGAGATGAACTGGACATGCAGGATCCACAGAGAAATGACTGCTGAAACTCGCCTAATTGAGAGATGATCCTTCAGGGTTGCTGCTTCATGAGTGTCTGCGAGACATTCTGAATGATACAGAAGACCAGATAGTGTTTGTAAATGCCTATAAGATGTTGAGAAAAGTTGGTATTGACCAATAATGCTGCTAAGTATGGTACTGACCTGATGTTATTAAGAAAATTTGGTATTGACCAATAATTCTGAGAAGTATGGTGTTCACCTAATGATATTTGTAGTGCTGAAAAAAGTTTGACATTTCCTGTAACTGTTGGGATTTATTGCATATGTTAAAGATTTTTAGCTTTTGATAGAATGTAAAAGATTTAAGAGGTTCTCATGTTAAAGGAGTCTCCTATTGTGGGATTAAGTTATATGAATGAGTGATTACAGTCTGTCTGAAATTTCACTAATGCATGTACTCACAAGCAGAGCAGAAGCAGTAAGTATCCTCCTATCTGTAGTGCTGTGGGAAGAAAGAAGGAGATGGCAGGGGAATTGGGAAGGAATAGGAAAACAAACAGGGATGGAAAGGCAGGACAGAAGACAAGCTTCCAGGGGGAGATAGAGAAACACATGCTCTCTGCATCAGCATCGTGTCCTCATTCTGCTTTAGATAAGGTCCTCCAACCACTCGGAATTGCTTGCCAATGTATCCACTCTGATCTGCCCCCTTTCCGGAGAACAATTGCTTTTGTGCTATGTGCTGGGAAGATCCTTGGCCTGCAGCTAATTGAAAGCATCACAGACCCAGAAAGCAAATGAAAGTCCTTGTAGGGAAAGGGTGGGTGTAGTGGGAACTGTAAGTGCCAAGGCCCCTAGGGAGACAAGAATTGGAAGATCTCTGTGTCCATTGAAAGCAAACTAGAGACCATTGTGTAGAATCCCAAGGATGGACTGATGGTGTGTGGAGTGAGAGGTAAAGTCTCTTATAGAATCCTTTCATTTGGAAATGCCTGATGGACAGAGAGAGGCCTCCACAAGCTGGTTAGGAATGTATCCAGCTGTGTAGATGTTGGGCTTTCTTAATGAACCATCTCTAGGTCATGACAGAAAGGATAAATCAATGCACACCTGAGTGGCTGCCCAGGTGGCAGTGCACAGATCATATCGTCTGTGGCCTGGGGGAGTCTGAAGGAGCCATATAATCATGACATTGATAGTACTTAATCCATTCACCAGGTGGCCTCAGAAAAGGGCAGAGTTCCCAGGTCATATGGAAGCCACAAGAAGCAGCAGAATTATGGGGTCAGGTCCCTGAGACAGGAAGTCGAGGAGAACAGTGAGATTTTAGGGGGGAATGAAAGGGAGGATACAGGGGAGGCAAGGGGCTTAGAGGGTGAGGAAGGGCATGTCTGGTTTCCTGTCCAAGCCATAGGGCCTCAGTCTGTGTTCTGATAAGGCTCCCTTTCTCTTCCTCAGAGCAGAATTGTTGAGCGATGTATCCTGTCTGATCTGCTTCCCTTCCAGGAGAACAAAGGCTTTTGGGTTACCTCCTGGAGATATCGTTACCTATAGTTACTTTTTATGCACCAGGGGCCTCCTGAGTCAGTAGGAGATCACCTGAGAGGTGGACAGTGGGTACCAGGTCACCTACCTTATCAATGGAGCCTACTATTTTCTTAGTGCCAAGAAGATCCTACATCCATCCTTAGATAGTTGAGTTGTGTGGATTTCAACCAGTCTTGCAAGGTGTTGTCAGTCAAGTTCATGGAAGAACTGACCCAGTCCAGGGCATCACATTAACTGTTCAAAGTCACAGAGATGACTCATACCAAACCTGGGACTTGACCCTGAGTCTGACTGAGAGGTGTGCACATCCTGTGTCCTCTGAGCCACATGAAACTCCCAGTCTGACTCAGGCCCTCTGTCACTTGCCCACAGTCCCAGTTCTCAGGTAGTCCTGTTATCTTCAGCATTGGTGACTGACATGTAGTACACCTCACCAAATATACAAGCATTACAGAATAGTTATCCTCCCAGAGTTTCTTGGATCAGGGATTCTGCATGACTTGTCTAGGTCCTCCACTTTTCTCCCTTTCTGACACCTACTTGTAATCAAGGTGTCAGATGTCCAAGGATTGTGATCTTATAGGATGACTGAAGGTGAGCCAGGGGTTGAGAGGATCCAGTTCCTAATGGCTTCAGCATGAGGGCCTTAGCCTGTTTCTGTCTGTTAGATGTATGACTGTACCAACACATTACTGTAAGCTGTTCATCTCCACAGGGACATGTGCAGTTAGTACTGGAGGGAGGATGTTTGCCTGTTACGGGAAGCTTAGTCTTGTGACAGCCTGCTCTTGGGCATCAATAACTTACTACTATAGTTTCCAAATGCTCTTGGCTACAAGCAAGGCATTGGGTTGTGCCCATTGCATTAGGACATAAGTGCCTGGAAGGAGGTTGTCACTGAGGGCTGTGCTAGAAGTGTGCTTACCACAAGTTTCTGCACTGTTTGGAATATGCAGTAATGAAACGTGGTAGGGGGACCTGTTCAAAGAAGGAGGAAGGGATTAAATGTATATTTGAGAACACTGAATGCATTCCTAATACTTAGGGGACAATTTCAGGGAAAGCAGCAGCATTTAGAGCAACACAAAATTAGGTAACCAGTGAGGTTCCCATGTTATTTTCTGTATTTCTTTCTGAGGAGTTGAGGTGTTGCCCTGAAAAGTATTCTAAAAATGGAAACCACAAGACCAAGTGGAGGTCCCATGGCCACTGCACACTTCATTATAGAGCCTAGTGCATCATTGTGAGGGCCTTGTTGAACTAAAGGCAATCCCATTAGCCCAACACATTCATTTGGTATGATTCCCAGTACCCAGTGAGCCAGACTCCCTAATCAGAACCTTCGCCAAGATCCAACCAGTTTTTGTGCCTGTACTGTGGATGCTGGGGATTTTCTCATCACCCGGGCACAGAGGGAGCTCACGCTGTGTTGTAATTTTACTGAATTCTCTTCCAAAGCAGATATAGACAGGGTGACACAATGTGACATAAACATTTAGATGTGATAAATCATGGAACTCTGTTGGGTGATTTCATTGTTCTCAGAATATGAGTTATCACTCCCCTCTAAGCCCTAAATGTGGTTTCTGGGACATTGTGGCTCCTTTTGATCCAGCTACATAGCCTTCAGCCCACAGCCCTCTTGTTCAGCACTAGAAATACTCAGTCCCTGATGGAGATGACTATACTCGATAAAATATTTGATATTTGGTTTCCTTTACGTCTCAGAGTCACTTAATGTCACCTTCACCAAAACACACAAACCATATACTGAGGAGATGACAGGAGGACCAAAAATATTATAAAGCCAAATCACAGAAGTTATAAAAATATTATAAAGCTTAGCAGTTGGGCAACTTGGAAAGTAAGGACTGGAGGAGCAGACAGAACTTGGTCATCATCTGAGAGATGACTCCCAGACATGAGTCTGTGGCACTGTTGATCTTTAAGATTCTGTGTGTGTCTGTTGAGCAGGAGAAAAGAGGGACAGTTGGTCCTTGAGCACCTTGAGAAATTGACACATGGGCTACGGTTCTCTTGGGACATAAGTAGAGACAGTTAGGCTTGCTGCTATGAGAGAGGCAGAGACTGTGGTCACAAGTGTCTATAATCCTAGGACTCAGAAGGTGGTAGTGGAGGTTCAGAATCTCAAGGACATGATAGTGATGTCTTTGCCAGCGTGGGCTCAAGGCCTTGTCTTGAGACAAAGATAAGGAGAGGAAAGGAATTCCTCTGAAAAGGGAGACTACAATGGTTAATAGAAAATCCAATGTTTTAAGCAGTGTCAGTCCTCTTCAGGAAAGCCATCAAAGCCTGCTCTGACACTTGCTGCCTTTTACCAAGTGCTAATTGGGTGGTTTATGTGGGTACAGTGGGTCCAGGGCTGTATTCATAATCCCCGGGACTCGGTGACTTCAACATATCCTATTGATATGGGCCATTACAGCCAGCCCATATCTATATTCATTTCATAGAGCAGTGCCATCCAGAGACCTGGGTCACTAGCCTTTTGTGGGCAGTGGTCAATCACACTGGAGGGAAAAGAGACTCCACATGTTTTTGAGTTTGCTTATCATGGGGAAGAAAGGGTAATCCAGCCACCTTCATTGTCAAGCTAGGACCCCACCCTTTCCTCTGCAAGGAAGGTCTCCAGACAGCCACAGTTTTCCTCATACAGGAAGGTCCTTTCTCAGCCACAGCAGGTAGAGACATTCAGATTCTTCCAGAAGTGTGCTGTGCATTTGGTGTAGGAAAGGAGTTAGTGTAAGAGGAGTGCAGTCCCCTTAATCCTGTTGTGCTTGTGAAGGCTGAGATCCAGTCCTTTCTGTGAATGCCATCCCTGTGTCCCTGTCCCAGTTTCCCACCGCCCCTTCTGCAGATAAGTACATGCTGGCCAAGCACTTGATACATTTCCCTCACTCCTTTAAACCTTGGGATGCCTCACTGACTTGTATATCTGTTTCTAGTCCTGTCCTCCCTTCTCCCTCAAGTCCATTCTAATCAAGCATACTACACCAAGGCCAATGGTGAAATCACTTATTGAAAGCAGTTTTCCCTACCGTTTAGAGTCCTCTAGAAATGTTTAAGGCTTAAGACTTGGCAGAAGGGTGAGTTTCGGTTTGTTAACATCACATTTACCAAAAGAAAAATACAGTCACTTGTCAGTCACATCTTTCTAGTTTCCAGCTCCATCCACATGTTGACAATTTTAGCAAACAAATAGAGAGACTCTTCCTGTATCTTAAATGGCCCATAAGCTCTCCGAGACTAAAGCCCAAGGCCCACCAAGGATCTGTAATCAGATTCGAGGTTTCTCTTCCATGATTGGTGCCAGCCAGGAGGCTCCAGAGGGAAGAAAAGAGGCAGGAAGTGTCTCAGGAGACCCTGAAGCCTGGAACTGAAAATCTTTTTCTCTTTGATGTACTCAACATGCTGTCACACCTTTTCTTTAGTAACTGTTGTTTATTGGTTGTACATAGAACTGAGTTTTATGCTGACAGTGTCATTCAAGTATAGGAGGAAGCTTGCCTCCACAACCACTACTCATCCTTCTGTTCTCCTCCAACTTATGGCAAGCACCTCAATTTCTTCTAAACTGTTTCACTTCTTCTTTGATGTCATTTAGACATATATGATTTTATGTGTATATATACATATATATACATATATATATATATATATATATATATATATATATACAAATAAAGCTTAGGATTCTCAAGTGTGAGAAAACATGCAAGATTTATCTGTCTGACTTACTTAACTTAAAATGCTACACTCCAAATCCAGAAGAATAAGGCTAGATCCCCACTTCTCTGTGGAGAAATCCATAGCAAGTGAATGACTAGGTTTACTGTAAGACCTGAAACCCTGATAATGCTAGAGGCAGATAGCATCATAGACAAGGATTTTCTGAAAAGTCCTGTGATTGTTTAGCAAATGAGGCCAGCAGCAAAGGGAGCAGTTAATCCACTGAAGAGACATCATGGAGAATGTGGGAAAATCTTCATTAACCACACCTGGTAGAAGAAAACTACCAAGCTGTTGAGGCTTGAAAAGGGGCAGCATACCTGAGGATGTCTCCATGGTTCTGATCTTTTTTTTTTTGAAGATTTATTTATTTATTATGTATACAATATTCCTTCCATGTATGCTTTAATGCCAGGGATCCAGATCTCACTCTAAATGGCTGTGAGCCACCATGTGCTTGCTGGGAATTGAACTCAGGACCTCTGGAAGAGAAGCCAGTGCTCTTAACCTCTGAGCTACCTCTCCAGCCCCATGGTCCTGATATTGAGGATGCTCTGGCCTAGCATGTAGCAGAGCTGGAGAAAAGCTTGCTAGAACATGCTTGGCCTTGAGACCATGACATTTCAGATCCAGAACAATGATGTCTGTCAGAAGCAGCTCTTTCCCTTGCTGTAACTCTTGTGAAGAGTGCCTCCCTCTCTAACCCAGGCTGGCCTTGAACTCAGAATCCTTCTGTCTCAGCCTCCCTATGCTGAGGATAGAGGCATGCACCAACACAACCAATGTAATGTATGGTTCTGATCTGCAGTAGGAGGAGAAAGAATTTGAAGGTGCACCATGTGCAAACATTTCAAAATAGAGGTATCCTTGCTGGCTGCTGTTTCCAAGAGCATCTGAACTAGTACCTGCCTACAGTGTATGTTACCAGCTGGAATTCTTACAGTTTGTAGTGTTTCTCAGTTTACAACAGGATACAGGCAGCTGATTTCTATTGTTTCCATTCTGACTTGTGACATGGTATGCTTACTCCTTTTGAGATGGCCATTTCATTTCTATATCTGCCATTCTCAAATCGTTGGTGTTCTCTTCCATTGTAGCTTATTCCTTTTGTTCACTTGTTTGTTCATTTCTTCACTTTTGCCATCAGAGTTCTCAGTGTGCTCCCATGTTTTTCTTCTGCATGGTTGAAATGAAGACTGTGTTGCTCTCAGGCTCATTTTTCTGTTTGCTATCTATTTCTTCAAATTCTTTGGATGATTTCCTATTCACTGGCATAGTGGCAGTTTCTTTCATGCTCATAATAACCTCATGAGGCTGACAAGATTTATCTGGATGTGCTGCTGGAAATAAAGCATCCATGAGGCTTCAGGGATTTCCCCTCCAGAATCTAACAGGTATCTCAATGTGTGTATGCCGGCCCTAATGCTATACAAGTACCTGGGGCCATGACAGACTGTTCCCCATCAGTACTTCTGCTCCACACCTACTTGCTCTCTGGTGTAGACAGAAGAAATCACACAGAATTATAGATTGACATAAACTGGTGTTTGGGCACATACCTGCCACGTTGTTACGGAAGAATGAATCTGGAGTTTTCTAAGTTTGAAGACAGCATGGGATACATAGTGAGTTTAAGATCTTAATCACTTCTCTATTGTTGTGAGGAGACATCATAACCAAAGCAACTTATGAGAGAAAGAAACATTTTGTTTGGTGTTTGTTTTCAGTTTCATAGGTAAAGTCCTCAGCATCATGGCAGGGATCCTGGTCACAGGCAGGTAGACATGGTTCTGAGCAGATAACACGCAGGCGGCCATGGTGCTGGAGCAGTAGCTGCAAACTTACATGTTGAGACAACAACCAGAATGGTGAGAGAGCCAGAGCTGGCCCTATGGTGTGGTGTGGACTTTTGAAACCTCCAAGCCCACTCCTAGGGACACAGCTACTCCACCAAGGCCATATCTCCTAAACCTTTGCAAATGATCCCACCAACTGAAACCAAATATTCAAACAGATGAGCCTGTGGAGGTCATAGGCATTCACAACGTCACAGCTACAGTGCTGGGTATAACGAGAATGTATCTAAAAAACACTCTCAGTTCTCAAGACAACCAAGGGAAGCCCAAGCAATTGAAGCTCCCCAAGCATTACCACCACTCCCAAGTCACTGTTAGAAACAGCATGATCTACTGGCACATCCTCACAAGTGTCTGAGTCTCAGCAAACCCCATGAGAGAGAGCATCACAGAAGGGGTCCCAGAATAGGTGTGACGGACAGAATGCTGTGTGATCCTTGAGAGACATGGGGGCCAGGGCCAGATTTGCTACTGACTGTGACTGTTACTTAGACCGTTACTTCGCTGCCTCTCCAGGCCTGTTTCACTAAATAAAGTTTTCAGTGCAGCAGCAAGTGTTGATGGCTGGAGAATCGTGTGATTTCAGCTGAGGTGAAAAGGCTGTGCTATCCCCAAGGCAACCATTTAGCCAGCACACATTCCTCCTCTCTGCCCTCTAGGTTCTGTGAATTATATCAGGACTTCATTTAGGCATAAAAGAGCAATAAATATCCTAAAATATAAGAAAGACACAGAACTCAATAGCAAAGGAAACCTACAGATATCCCTGTTTGAAAAGTGACTGAGGACCTGTGTAGACATTGTTGAAAGGAGATGTACAAATGGCCAACAGATAGGGACAAAGGTGCTTGGCAATAATCATCAGGAGAATGGGAATCAAATTTGCAGTGAGAGATCATCTCACCTTTTGTGCTGGGCTTAGCATCAGAGATGGGAATTAGAGCCAACAAGGAGCAGAGTTACCCCTTGTACAAGATTGTTAAAGTGTGAATTGGTACAGCAGCTATTGAAAACACTGAGCATATGTCGCCAGACATTAACGTTAGAACTACTATCATTTTAGCTGTACCTGTACTGTGGGTATATCCCAAAGCCCTAAAGTCAGTGTTCCAAAAATATCTGAATTCCCAAGCTGACTGAGGCATGACCTACAGGACCCGTCCTAGGGACATAATCTAAATGTCTGTTAGTGGATAAATACATCAAGTATGTAGCTGGGTCTGGGGGCAAAACCTGCAATTACAGGTACTTGGAAGGCTGTTCCAGAAGGATAATAAGTTGATGACTTGCCTGGGCTACAGAATGAGCTAAAGTACAAATGTTGTGCAAATTAGTGAGATACAGTTGCATTTCCTTCAGTTTTAAAATGGACTGGGAATTTAGCCAATTGAGAGAGTATTTCCTTGCCAAGTGCAAAGACTACATTCAATCCACAGGCTCTGTAAAAACTCCTCCTCCTCTCTATGTACACAGATGTATGTACACATGAAATAAAACATCATTTGAACACAGACAGAAATTTTGGCAGGTCCAAGAGTTGACTGTTGTTTACAACAACATGGGTACAGTGAGAAAAAAGAAAAAAACCCACAAATAATCTGTTAGCTGCTTTCCAAAGAGAAGGAAAGTATACAATAGTGGTTGCCAGTGACCTGGGGGGGGGGGAATAGAGATCACAATGCAAGGGTAGAGGTGGAAACGACAGCCAAACGGCACAAACTTATTTTTATTTTAAGTATATAACATATACTATACCTTGGTATCCTGCTTTGAAGTATGTATAGTTATAGGTTGTAAATGTGATCTTTAAGTGCATAATAAATAGTCTGGGCTAGCTCTATAAAACTTATTTTATCATTTCAACACTTCCTACTTTTTGTTTCTATATGATAGAAAATTATACATTTAGGTATATATCAAACATGTATGTTCACCATCTCTGTGTTTATGACTTCACTGTTTATGGGAAATATGGATGGCGGAAGATCTTAAATTCTTACTCCACAGAAGAATAATGGTGGCTCTGGAGGGTGACTGATGGGATTTAGCTTGATGGTGGTAGTCATGTCACAATGGTTCACATACTTGCAAACCCTACTTGAATACAATTTTTATTTTAAGATTTTTTTTTATTTTTGAGAAAGCTGTGGGGTGGACACATCGACACAGCTGTGAGAACCCAGGGGTCAAACTCCATAAGCGCTGAGCCCTAAGAAGTGGCAACACTTGCACTGCCCATGCCCTAGTTCAAAGGCTAGGAGAAGAGAGTGTTCTTGGAGAGAGTACAGAGAGTCACTTGTGACTGGGGGTGGGCAGTGGCAAGTATCTTCTCCTGGGAAGTCGGGACTCTGTAGTTGTGTAGAGTGGGAGGCAGGACACAGGGCCACCAAAGCCTAGAACTGTGTGTCTCAACCTTCCTTATGTTGTAATACCTTAGTATGGTTCCTCATCTGGTGGTGACCCCAACCATAAAATTATTTTCTACTTTATAACTCCAAGTTTCCTGCTGTTATGAATCATAATGTAAATATGTGGTATGTAGAATATTTGCTATGCAACGTCAAAGGAGTCGAGATGCAGAGGTTGAGGATTGCTGACCTAAAAGGACCATGATAGGTGATTGTAGCAAGAGCTGAGATCAGCAGCAGAGGTACATCATTGGGAAAACAAAATGTAGTGCTGAATATCCCAGTGAACCCTGTGTCGGCAGTGGGCAGCTAGTTCTATGGCCATGGTTAGAGTCAGCTTGGGAGGTATTGGACAGGACGGGTCTGTGTCTGGTAGGAGGGGCCGATGTGAAGGCTTCTTCTGCATCTGTCCAGCTGCCTTTATCCCACCTCTGCTTCTGGGTTCTAGCTCAGCTACTGAAAGGAACCAAATCTCACCAATTATTCCAAAAGACATTTGTTGTTTCATTTCTGTCTCTTCTCCCTTTCTTCTCCACTCACTTCTCACCCCTGCCCACTCACACACATGGACATGGAGAGGTTGACAAACTCAGAAGGCATAACCTCCGGGTAGACTGTCTTTCTCCAGGGAGGTGAAACTTCTAATCCTCTTTAGGGTTGGTAGGGCCGAGCCCTGTACCTGTGGTTCGGCTAGGACTGCAGAAGTTGGGACACAGAGCTCACATTCTAGCTGAGTTTGGGTCTACTTGACACAAGCGAGGGTCATCTGAGAAGAGGGAACCGCAGTGGAGGAAATCCTTCCATCAGACTGGCGTGCATGTCTCAGAGGACCCAGCCAGCAGGGGCTGTGCCATCCATGGGTAAGTGATCCTTTGCTATGAAAGAAAAGTAAAGAAAGTAGCCTGAGAAAATCATAAAAGCTCGTCAGCAAGCAGCCTTTTCTATGGCCTGTGCTTCAGTTCCTGCCTTGAGTTGCTGTCTGTCTTCATTCAATTATAGGACCCTAAGACGTGGGTTGAAACAGGCCCTTTTTCCCCAGCTTTCTTTAAGTGTATCTGATTAATGGAAACCAATATCGCAGGACCAAAGTCAGTAGACAGAGGACTTGTGGGGAGAGATGATGCTCAGCCCATCAGACCTGCCACAGAAAGATCACTTCTAAGTCGTTGATCACACTGGGAGTAGCTACTTGGCGATGGTTAGTCAGATCTTTCGATGGGACTGGATTTGGAATGAACTGGGAGACGCATCTTTGGCCATATCTAGGAGGATGTTTCCAGAAACATTTATCTGTGAATAGAAGGACTTCCCGTGAGTGTGGACTGCATCGTTACATGGACAAGGTTCCAGGGTTGAATAAAAATGAAAAAGCAATTGCCAGTGTCCTCTCCTGCATGCATTCTGTTTTTCCCAGTTGTGGAGTATTGGCTGCCTGCTCCTGCCACTTTGAACACTGCCACATTCCCCTTTAGCCTGGATTATACCCTTTTAATATGTGAGCTCAAGTATACTTTTTTCTGTGAGCTATTTTTGAAAGCAACGAAAAACATAACGAATACAAACTCCAACTATTCTCTATCTGTGGGTCCCACCCTGGCTGTCCTACAGAAGTGGAGAAGAAGGGCTTGAGACTTGAAATTCTGTTGTCTCCCTGTACAGTTTCTGGTCTCTGAGAAGCCCCTCCTTCTCTCATCAAGGAAGGACTCACCCTTCTCAGCAAGGAATGACAATGGTCTCTCACAGCTGGTCCTGTCAAGCATTTTTTCACTCCATTAGTTTGAAGCATACAGGAGACTGTCATTTGAAAGGGGAGGGGTATTTGTGTTTTTCTGTGTCCTATTAATGTCATCCTGTAGCGAAAATGCATTTTATAGGTCAGTAAAACTGCCTAAGGGTAAAGATGAGTTATATTTTATCCTCACTTGCAGCCTTTCCCTGGGATAAATGTTTCAGTACCTTTCAGGGTCTCCCTAGGAAGACAAGAAACCCTCATAACATGGAGAGTGACCTTGTGTAGTAGAGACAAACAAGGCTGTTTTTTGGCCCCTGTCTTGTCCTGAGGAGCTGTGGGTGCCTGGGTAGTGTTTGTGAGCACAATGTCTAAAGCCCTTTTAAAGGCTCCACAGATTCTTTGTGTATGCGTCCCTCCCCCATAATCTCTGCTCAAGACTTCTCAGCTATGAAGTCTGCAGAGACTTCAAGGGGAGAGGCCTGCAAGACACCTCTCCTGGATATATGGAAGTATGTGGGTCAGAGCTGCCATCTGTGAAAAAGAAACAGTTGTGAGTGAGACTGCTTTGCAACAAAGATGGGAGCAAGTATCTTTGCCTCAGAGGGGAACGTGATGTCCTTGGAGAACTCAGAAATACACTTGCTCTCCCCTCCAAGATATCCCACCCCCATCACCAAGACATCGTCCCCAGCACATCTTAAGTTAATGTCAGTACTAACTATGAATAAAACATAACGAAGCCTAAACATTGGAAAGCATGCAGGCCTTTATTTCAACCGCACTGAACAAGATTCTCAGGAGGGCAAGGGCCTGGGCAGCAGAAGGCCATGGCCCCGAGTCTCAGACCCCAGTGGACTCAGCCTATTTCTGTCTGGCATCCTCTCCTGAGAAGGAATCAGAGAGACAAGTGGACCCTCAGAAGCCATGTGGGAATGGAGGGGGGCTGGGGTGCGCTCTAGGGGAGAGGGAGGGAGTGATTGTAGCTTGAGTGGTGAGAGGCAGGCTGGCTCAGAGCCCTCACCTGAAGGAATTGGACACACATGCCAGGGCTCTCTGGAACTGACCCTTCCAGGGTCTTCTCGGAGGAGCAGCCTTCCCAGTTCCTCTTTGGGACATTGAATGAGTTCTCCATGTTGTGAGCAAACACAATACCTTCCTGGAAGTATTGTTGTGGGTTTCTCACAGTCTGAAGAAGAGAGTTGAGACCTCATGTTTGCGGTCCCCCATGACTGCTGTCAGTTACCCCATGTGGGTACTGTGATATGTATCTGCACTACTGATTGAGGTGATGAGGATGGAGAAGTTGGGAGCCCTGGCCTGACCAAACCCCAATACCCCTAGAGGATGTTCCAGAGCACGTGAATGTGAAACTTACCTGCCCAGGACGTGGGAAGAAGGGAAAGAATATCATCTTCCTAGAGAGTGACACCCCACTCAGGACATTTATCCACAGTTCTGCTGAGGTCCCCACTGTGCTGGCTGTGGAACTGAGACCTGTCCCCTGCATAGCCCTAATCCCTGCCCCTCCATGGCACCAAGCCCTATTGCTCCTGCCCATGGTTCCTCCCTGCTTCAGTTCAGTACATTGTGCTCAACCAGTAGATACATTTCTGCTGCATGGCCTGAGTCCTACATCCCTCCCCCAGAACATTCTGTTCTTTCCTCTGCATTTCACCTTCACTCCGGCCAGCTCAGCAGCCTGAATGAAGTTCTGCATGCTGAACTGAAAATGCAGAGGTCTTCGGGTACACGGTGAGTTCCCCGTTTGTGGGGTCTCCATGGACAAAAGTGCTCACGAGCGCTGTCTGTGGTCCTCCCATTTAGTTAGGACAGTGAGGTTTCTCATAGCGCTCCCTAGGTGCATAATCCAAACCATTCATAAAATTTCAGAAAAATTTTTGGTCCTGGCACTCTGAGGCCTGAAGGCCTGGACCCTACTTCTTCTCTCTGAGACGTTTGCTCTGTGCAGGTTACCCGCATATCTGTGTGTTGCTTTCTGGTGAATGATGGAATGTATTTGGGGGCCTGGAGAGTGTGTATAATGTGCAGGACAGTCGTCAGGTCGTAGGGTTTAAAGTTTAGCAGTTGACTCTTAGAATGGTGATTGAGTTTGGGCTATGTCTTGCAGTCTGTTTTAGATATTTCTTTGTTTTTTTCCCCTTCAGGACATCCACTTTTTCTGTGCTATTTCCTAATAGAATTCCCGTGGATCCTTTGTAGTGCTGTCTTTGGCCTGCCTCTGATCTCACTGGTGTGTGTGTCCTGTCCTAAGGTGACTCCGTGCTGTGGTGCTTACCTCCGTGTTGAAGCATGATAGTGAAATTCTGGGGTTCAGGCATTCTCCATCTTTGTCCTCTTCCAAATGTTGTTCTCCCTTTTGTGTTGTAAGCACTGCTATAGAACGTTGAGCAATAACTTTTCCTTTTCTTGATGATTATAGAAATTGAAATCTTTGAGTGCTTTGAACAGTGAGCATAGCATAATTATTTTACTTTCTCTTAGCAAATAGTTTTTTCTAAATAAATGTTCCAGTGCTTATGCCAATATTCTTAACAGATATTTTGTTTATTTTAATGTTTTTGTAGATGTCATTAAATACCCTTTGGGTCTCCAAATTGTAGAAAAAATGTCCTTAATTATTTCTAATATATTGAATTTTAGTGGGATTGTACATACTAAATTTTTTATTCAAATACTTTGTACAGAATTTCTAACATTTAGAGATGATTTTTATCTGTAATATGTAGTGATGTGGCAAGCAGGCCTTTTTTTGTCCTTTTTGGCTCCTGCACTGCTAGCTTAGCCCCGTAAATAATAACAAAGATACCGTATTCATTTAAACTGCCTGGCCCAATAGTTCAAACCTCTTATTGGCTAATTCTCAGATCTTGATTAACCCATTTCTAATAAATCTGTGTAATAACACGAGGTGGTGGCTTACCAAGAAGATCCTAACCTATGTCCATCTTGGGAAGGAGCTTCATGGCGTCTGCTTGACTCTGCTTTCTATCCAGCATCCTGGTCTGTCTACTTCACCTACCTAATTTTCTTCCCTATCAAAGCCAAGGCAGTTTCGTTATTTAACCAATGAAATTAACACAAAACAGAAGACACTCCTACATAAGGAATATTGATTATTTCTATTATCAAATATGTCACTTTTAATGGAAGATAATCCAGAGGTGTTTTTGGTTTAATGGAATGAAATGAACTAAACAGTTCATAATTGGACAAAATGCAGAAAACATTGACTGTAGTGTGTCCAGCCGTAAATGAGATATCTGTATCATATGATCCCCTTTCCCTCTACACCTCTCCACTCTGCTCTACGCCACCCCTACTCCACCAAGATTCAGGGAACTTTGTAAAGAGAAGGCAAGGATAGTATGAGACTCAAAGTCAGGGAAAACAAGGACTAACAGTGTCTTCTGCTTATCACAGAATCACTTACTTTTGAACTTATAGCACATAAGCTGTAGACCATCAAGTCAGTCAATAATCTAGCATGATTGGGAGAGGGGGTCATGAGTCTGCACACCTCCTTGAAAAGTTATGGACAGTTGGTAGATTTGGGGGTTAGGGAGAATTGACTTTCTCTTAAAGTGTGGCCTTAGTCAGTCATGTTCCTGTGGTTGGCCCCACACTCAGGATCACAAATTTGTCTCGGTGGATTATATAAGAAAAACAAAGAGGACACAGAGATTGGAGGGGTGGAAAGGTAGATGGCGAACGTAGGAAGAGTTAAGGGAGGAATGGGGTCTGAATATTTTAAAATCTCATTGTATTGATGTCTCACAAGGTTGATAAAATATCATACAAAAAAGAGGACATGGCTGGGATGGGTCTGAGAGGAACTGGGGGAGGAGTCAGGTAGAATATTATCAAAATACATTGCTTGCATATATAAAATTCTCAAAGAATTAATAAAATATACTAAAATATATAACCAAATGGCATTCTTTTACTTCCTCCCTTTCAGTCTGTATGCCTTTTTATTTATTTTGAGTTTTTTTGTTGTTGTTTCTATGTGGCAGCTATGGCCTAAAGTTTAATGTATGCATATGGTTTAATTTGTATAGAGAGACATTTGAGCTCATTTCTGACTTTTTGGATGGAGTATTCTGTCTTTTCAATATCACATGTTTTTTCATACATACAATCTAATTATGTATACATATATATAGACATACATACATCAAAGCCAAAGAGACAACATCTAGGGAAAGAAAAGAAACTAAAGTGTGGTGGAAACAAGAGAGTAATGAAGGAAAATGAAGATGAATATTTTTTTCTCATGTATAGAATCTTCATTCACTTGTATGTGTATATACGTGTGTGTGTGTGTGTGTGTGTGTGTGTGTGTACATGTACATGAATATAACATGAAAGTAAAGAGGAACTGTTTGGGGGTAAGAAGGGGACTGTGTGGAAGATGAGCACTTGAGTACAATGGAGGGATATATGAGTAAAGCACTGTGCTAACCATGTGAAAATGTCATGACTCATCCATAATTTTGAATGCTAAATAAAAATTATAAGATAATAAGACTATCAAAGTTAATGAAAAAGAATTATTTACCTTTTCACCAGTAAGTATATTTCTAGAAATGAATTTTTTGGAAGATGCATTTTATTAGATTGAGGATATGTCCTTGTGCTCTTACAATGTCAACTTTTTAATCTGATATTTATCATGAGTAGGCTTTAATGTTATTAAATATCTTTTCTGTTACACATCTTGGTAACTGCTGTCCTTTTATTTTATCCCACTAATACAGTAAAATTCATTGGTGGGTCTTTTTGAGACAAGGTCTCACTCTAGGCCAAGATATCCTGGAATTCATTGTGTAGTCAAGCCTGGCCTCAAATCTGTTGGAATCCCGTTGTGTGAACCTTCTGAATGCTGGGATGTATTCATATGACACTAGACCAAGCTTTAATATTGGTATTTAAATGAAAGTTGTCTTGCATTTCTAGGATAAGCTATATGTTGGGTGTTTTTCATACATCCTTGAAATAAAACTTCTAAAAGTTCATGAGAGAAGTTTGCATCTATGTTCATGAGGAATACTGGTCAGTAATACTACCTGTGGCATCTTTTATTTCTTCATAGAAGTAATGTTGAACACATTAAATAAATAGGGAAGTTCTTTCTTTTACTTTCTAAAAAAGCTCTTGTCAGATTGCTTTGGCATTTTGTTCATTGGACACAATTAAATAAATACCAGTGATGATTGAGGCATGTGTTGAGTCAATGAATAAAGTATGGCATTTCAGTGAGGCAAGTCACAGGAACTGGGGAAACTTGATAGATTCAACTTAGTCCCAACACAGCAGTAGATTGCTTGTCCAAATAAGGGGATAAAAGCCTTGTTGCCTCTTCAAGTCTTAGGACTGCCAAAATCGTGCCTTCTTTTCCTATGTATAGTGTCTGGGAGACCTCTTCTATATTTAACTAATGTTAGGTGTACAAATCCCCCTGTTTTAGGGAACTACAGAAGGCCTTGTCTGTTGTGAGTGCCTTCAAGAAGAGACAGGTAAAGAGACGCCTAGTTCGGAGACAGAGAAGGATGATGATGGCGGCTGCCCCTAATGCACACATGCATGTCAAGAATTTGACTATGGAAGAAGGAGTTTGCAGTAAGTGTCTTTCACTAATAGGGTCCCTGAACTTGGGGAGGAAGCATGAGTATTTTTGTCACCAGTCCCATCACTGATTTGCCGTGTAACCTTCAGCAAGAACTCTCTGATGTGTTAAAAAAATCATTGTCAGGTGCCAAAGTGTTTACAGGAATAAATGATTTGGCAAGGCATTAGGGAAGAGAAAAGATCAGTAATGACATGAGACTTTAGTATAGGTGTGGGGTATTATAGAAGTGGGATGGAGGGGAGGAAGTCTCAACCCAAATGTGATCATTATTTTATAGTTGGAAAGAACACTATGCATCAGCTCCAGGTCAAGGTTGACGCAGCAACCCAGGAGGTAAGAAGAGTCTGTTGCCCAAGGGGAATTTTCCCATCAGCCATTGCCCAGACCCTTTCTACTATATCCCGAAGACAGTTTCCATTTCTCACCCTATGACCTACTCCTCTTGTGGCACTGGAA
Organism: Arvicola amphibius; assembly: GCF_903992535.2. NCBI lineage: Eukaryota > Metazoa > Chordata > Mammalia > Rodentia > Cricetidae > Arvicola > Arvicola amphibius. The sequence goes on from NC_052065.1 coordinate 61,180,756, forward strand.
AAATCACTTCTGTCTGGACCTCAGTGTTCTCAAATCAGAGTAAAAGGTAAGGTTTGATGGTCTTCAAGGTTCCCACAGCTTGGAATTCTGTGTTCTTATTTTCATCCAAAACGATTCTCATTCTTTATCTTTCCATGAACAACTGGGTGTCTGATCCTTATCTTTGATCTCTGCTTCTTCAGGAGAGCTCTCGGGGGCCTGTGCTGCTGAGTCAGCCCCCAGAACTAACATCTATGCCATATACTCCAGAGACCACAGGGCAACAACTGGCGGTTTCCCTTTCAGGGGAGCTCCATGGGCTCTCTACCATGCCGAGCATGTGAGTAGGACAAGGACATAGAATGTACTGTGTTTGGGGATTTCCAGCCTTGTGTTTAGTGCCATGGGTGATAGCAGCAGGAGGACGACAATAGGAAGAAGGAGGTAAATGAGTAGGGGAAGGAGAAATCAGCAAGGGCAGAACACTTTCAGCTTTGGCACTTTCTATCCAAGAGGATCTGCACAAGTAGTTTTCCAAGTTCCCATTTCCCAGCAAGCATGCTGGTGGACACAGACTATATCTATACCATTGAAAAGAGAACTAACACCAGGTCTACCACATAGTAGGTCTTCAAAGTGTTGAGAATGTTATTACTTTTTAACAGATAGAGAAGGAAGGTCCTGGTGAAATCTGGGAGTTTTGTAAGGAGGTTTCACAGGGCCTTAGGTGTCTGTCCAAAGGACAGTGAACCTGAATTATCTTTCATGGCCAGAGGTAATTGGGAAAAGTGGAGGCAAGATGCAGCCGCTGACAAAGGATGGTACTCACATTGCCTTCAGCTGCTTTCAGACTAAAACATAGACACTATGATTCATCATCATCATTTTTACTCTAACCCTGGGAGGAAAGTCCAGTATAAACTATTGTCTCACGGATGCCACTAAAAGGGATGCTGAAAAAGAGTCGGCCAATAGAAAGGGCTTGCCCAAAGCACAAGGTTAAATATCTATGCAATCATTTGGATTCCCAAATCTCAGTATTGCAGATTCCTGCTACTCTGCCTACTGGTAGGATATTTCTATGAGAACTTTTCTTTGCGGTGTGTGTGGTTGAGATAGGATTTCTCAGTAGCTTTTCGAAACTGTCATAGAACTAGCTCTTGCAGACTAGGCTGGCCTTGAACTCAAGGAGATCTATCTGCCTCTGCCTCCCAAGTACTGGGATTAAAGGTGTGTGCCACCACTACCAGGCTTCATCAGAACTTTTAATACCTTGGCCCTTCCTCTTCTTACAGGTGCCCAAGCCTGATGATTCAGCCCTGTGCCACTATTGACCCTATGCTACTGCACTCACAGGTCCTGGCAAAGACACGGGATTCAGAACAATGGGAAGAAATAAGTTTTGGAGATGTGAACACAAGTAGACTGGGCAGAGTGGGGGGCATCTGGGCAGCAGGTGCTAGAGGGTTACTTATCATAGAAGAGGACACACATTTTCCTAGTCTTCATTTTCTCACCCTTTCTTCTGCAGGGCCCCAATGCCTCCAACCAGGGTTCAGTTTCTGCTACCTTGGAGTGACAGGAGATGCTGGAGGCTGCTGAAGGTCTGTTGGCTCTGAAAAATTCTTCACAGACACGTCACCAGCCCTGTGGTGTACCAGGTATGTGGGGATATTTGGCAGAGAGTAAGCTGTGAGATGAGCTATTGGTAGTTATCTAGAAATCCAGAGTTAGTGTTTTTAACTACCTTGGAGGCAAGCACTCGAGTTCCTAAGGCTGACTTGAGCAATGGTGCCTAGGGGTTACTTAGTGAATCTTCAGGTCACTAAATGTTTTGCTCTATAAAAATTGCCCAGTGCCCTGACATCAAGAAACAGGAAGACTGAGGTCCCTAAGATAGCAAAATCTTACTTCAGGGGAGGCAGTATATCAAGTAGAAGGAATAGAACTGGGTATAATGGTTCCCAATGTATGGTTGTTTCCCATTCCACTGTAGACTGAGAAGAACCAGTTGAACATGCACAGAGGATAAGGGTCTGGCATGGAACAAGATCATGATGGCCACTTGAAGGCATTTTCCATGTAGATACAGAGCCTGAACAACCTTAACAGGTTGAATTTTGCCACTGAATTTCAGTGGTCAACCCGAACAGGAAGGGCTTCCTGAGATCAGAGGAATATCACATGGTTGGGTGGGCTGAGGTGGAGTCTGGGCACTACTGAGACAAAGACACCAATGGATATTGTCTTGTGGGTGGGAAGCCATTCTGGGTGGACATGCTGGAACAAAAGGCAATTAATGAAACTAGAGAGATTGTCACTGAGGTCTACCAGAGTGGGTGATGTAGGCTAGGGCAGCAAATCTGTGAGTTGAGGAGATAGAGAATTTAATTTCTTTAGTGAGGATCATATCTAGAAATCTCAGGTTTGACCATAAGGGTCTACTGGCTGTACCTGAGAGATGTTAGAGCAAGTACCAGAGATAACGAGGTCTGATGGGGATTGGTATATTCCTGGTCTCTCTGACAAATCTGAGATTGAGACACAGCAAAGGTGAAGAGAGAGCTCAGGAGAGTATCATGTATGTGATCTGACTCTGGTCTTTGTTTTTCTGTCTTCAGGTCTTGCTAGAGAGAGGGGACTGCAGCTGACCAGCCCCACAATGCCACCTCGGCCTGCTAGCTCTGGTTCACTGCCTTCTGGACATCTGGATTGCATGTCCCTCTTGACCTAAGAACCCATGCTGTGAGGCCTTTCTAGAGCACTGCCTGTTTGATTCCTGTTTCTGAACTTGCAAAATTGCTCCTGCCCAAAGTGCTTAATGTGTTTTTTAAGCATTCAGGTATTTTATAAGCTTTCAGATCCCTTTTATGATGTAAGGCAATTACTTGGCTTTCCTATATTCTTTATCCCCATCCTTTATTTCTTTGGAAGCTGGGGGCTTTTTATGTGTCATATAGAATGCTTTGTGCAATCTAATATAATCATTCAAACAGTGGGGTTTTGAGTGGTATCAAATGCCAGTGTTTTCCTTTGTGTGCAATTGCACACTTATCTGTGTACTACTGTACTTACATATGTATGTGGAAACATGAGGATTTTTCACATTGCATCTAGATTTGTATGTTACCAAAAATAAATAATTTTATGAGGCACTAAGTAGTATGGGTTGTTTGTTAAGCGGCGCATGACAAATATCAAGGGAGACTACATAAACTGTTATCTAGAAATTTATTCTATTGAAGCATCAAGCAAAAGGTTTAAAAGAGCAAATATCAGTTACAATGTCTTTCAGAATTGCACAGCCCCTTTATTGCTACCAAAGACAACATTGTATAGTATTCAGTGTCCTTCTTTTTCCCTGGATGAGGTTCTGTGTCCTCTAATAATGTTCGAATTCATTACAGAAATGGAGATCCTAGCAGACAGACAGAAATTTCAACCAGACTTTGTTGGATGCACTCTTTCCTTCCAAAGCTTTCCTCATTCCATCACAAATGATAGTTGATGACATCTATTTATACTATTTCTTTTTTCCTGATGCTATGCTAATCAGAATTCTGATCTTTTCCATATGATGATGGAATCAGTTAGGATATGGAGCAAGACTGAAGGACATCTCACTTTCCTTCTACTCCCTTGAGCAATTACATGGATAAATGATCCCTAAGTCCATTCATTCCCAATGACAGATGTTTAAGGTCAAGTATTCTTGAAGGAGTACATGAGGAAGAGCCAAGGTCCTGCTATACAGGGACATCCTCACTACGAGTTGGTTCCATAGCTGAGTTATTCTTTGTGGATTTGTAGATACCATTAGGCAATGTTTCCCATTTGGAATGCACAGAGGTTATGTATGGTGAGTGTAATACTTATATGATGTGTAAACCATTATCAGTATTTAACTTTTTAGTTGAAAACTATTTAAGGTTTCTTTTCAGAGCCAGGCCGCAGTGGTGCATACCTTTAATTCCAGCACTTGGGAGGCAAAAGTAGGCAGATCTCTCTGAGTTCGAAACCAGCCAGGTCTACAAGAGCTAGTTCCAGGACAGGCTCCAAAGCTACTGAGAAACCCTGTCTCAAAAAACCAAAAAATAAAAAAGAACTCTATTCAGATATAGTGTGAAGAAGACATCCAGTTATACAGATACCATGAGTGAAACATTTTCCAAAGTAAGTGGCATTCATATTATGATAGTCAAGAATACACGGACTCCAAGACCCATGAGAAGTGTAGAGGTCATTTGAGAAGTCACAGTGCATAGACCATGATTAAAACAAGAAAGAATTCTAGCTCTGGTTGTAGGAAAATTCTCAAGTATGTCTTTTATGCCCCTATCTCTACTATACATAAGGTAGAAAAACCAGGAGAAATCTGGAACACATAGCCCCTAAGTTAGTAGTAAGAATGACCTGTTAGACTGGCCTATGAATTCAGTGTTCTGGGTTCTACAGCAGTTATATGTCAAACCAGTTTCTGTCTTGCCTGATTTGAGAGGATGAAGGAAATTGATTGGCCATTGGAAGCCCCTTACAACAGGCAAGAAACATTTAAGAGCTGCAGGTCTAAATGCAGATATCATGTGAACAAGACACTAGGAAAGATTATACAATTGACTGAGCCTTTGGCCCATTGGCAACAGTCTTCCTATATGCTAAGTCAGGGTGCAGTCTTGGAAAAGTGTTTTCTTTAAAACCTTCAAATCCAAACAACAACATTAAAAGGCATATATATTAACAGATAAGGATGGGGCAATTACAAAAACAAATTAAAACTCCAAAAGTTGTACTGAAAGAAATTCAGGACCAAGAGAGACGTCAGAACGAAGAGAAAAAAAATCATCCTAACAATGTTTGATAAGTTAAAAGGTAACACAGATAAGTAGTCAAAACAATGTATAAAATAACAACAAAAATTCAGACAGAAGTAAACTTTATTTTTATTAGATCTTTTTATTTTATTATTTTTATTTTATGTATGAGTGTTTTATCTGAATATATTTATATGTTTCACATCCGTGTTTAGTAACATTGGAGCTTCAGAAGATGTTATCGGATTCCCTGGAACTTCAGGTAACTGTAAAGATGTTTGTGAACCACCAAGTGGGTGCTGGGAGTCAAATGCAGGTCCTCTGCAAGAACAGGTGTCCTCTTTCCAGGCCCTGCAGTTTCTGATTTTAAACCACTGTATAAAGTTACAATTATCAAAGTGTCTGGTATTGAGCATACAAAAATGACAAACAGTCCACGAGAAAATCATAGTGCTCAGAAATAAATTCCTACCCATATGGTTAAATGACCTTTGACAGTGGGCTCACTGGATGAAGGACAGTACTGCCTCAATGACATATTGGAAAACCACATGGAAAAAATGCGATTGGTATATTACAACATCTAAAATTTATCTGAAAAGAATTAAGGCACAAGAAGAAAAAAGTTGTTGAATTTAAATTGGTCTGCCTTTTCTCAGAAGAAGATGAAAATGAAATATTCCTGTTTTCATATCATGTTTGATTATTGCGATTATTGCTTTGGAAATAATTTAATTTGTGTTCATTTGTGATTGAAATAAACTAATTTAAAATCATTTCAGATTTTCATAATACTTAATAATACAGTAGCTCTCCAAATTTGAATAGCATTTGTATTACTTTTGAAGTGATGTTCACACATAACCATGTATAATTATTGATCATCTTGTCTGCAAATAAAAGAACAATTTGAGTGATTAGTTTAATACCTGTGTAAAGCAAGCAAAAGAAAACAATATGAGATATATATCACCAATATATGTGGGTTAAGATCAATACCAATAAGATCTCCATAAAGATATTTGACTTTTTTATTCAGTTTACTCTTTCTATCTCTTTTTATTCAGTTTACTTTTAAAATATCTCTTAATTGTTGCAAAGGATGTTGACTTCATTGTGCAAATGAAGAAAGAAAGGCCATGAATTTGAAAGAGACCAAGGAATGGTATATAGAAAGGTTTGGAGGTAGAAAAGGAAAGGGGGAATAATGTAATATATTATAATCTGTGATGGTTTGAATGATAAGTTTATATGTTTGAATGTCTGGGTCTCAGTTGGTAGACAGTTTAGGAAAGATTAGTAAATAGGTATGACCTCGTTGGAGAAGGTGTGTCAATGAGGGTGAAGGATTGGCTTAGATGTTTTAAAAGCCTGTGCCAGACCCAGTTTTATTTTCTCATCCAGCAATTTATAGTTCAGATTTAAGTTCTCAGCTACTGCTCCAGAGCCATACTTGCCTGCCTGATGACACAGAGTCTCCACTGTAATGATTACAGACTACCCTAACCCTCTAAATCTATAAGCAAGTCTCCAACTAAGTGTAACTTAAATAAGTTGTCTTGGTCATAGTATTTTGTCATGCTGGTAGAACAGTAACTAAGACATAACCACCAAACAGAAGCAATTTTTCAAACCATAAAACTGATCAATTATTGCCTTCTTTGTGCATTTTTATGTGAAATGGGGTCTTCCTATATTTCCTAGGTTGGCTTTGAACTCTTGACTAAAGTGTTTCTCTCACTTTATTAAAGCTTAAATATTTTATTTCATGGTTTATACAGTTTCTAATTTTGGGTGTGTATGTGTGTTTTTCTGAGATTGTTTTTCATTTTGTTTATAGCTAATGGGCCAGGCTGTATTTAAATAAATACAGTTTCTGTGTGATTATTTCAGGTATATAATAGCTGGGTGGTTGGGATGACAAGCAGCCTGCCTTCCTGATACAGACTGGTGCCCACGTGGTCAACTAAATCCATGTGAAATCTGAGAGAGCTTCAAAAACAATAGAGTTTAACACAGCTTCTTGCTGTTTGCTGGTGGCTTGTCAAAGCTGCTTTAAGAGAGATTTTCCTCATTCAGCTATAGTGGGAAAAAAAGCCACACAGTTTTAAAATGCAGACTTTCTTGGCTATGCTGCTAGTGTGACCTCTGTCTCTTGTGGGAGACAGAGCATTTGGATGGGTTTGTGAGTAAAGTGCTATGGCTTGCTTGATGGAAACGTGGACTTGCTGTGTGCCTAAAAGAGAGTCAATGCATGTGGCTCAGAGGCACAAGCATCTCTGCCATGCTGGACTCTGCAGCATGTGGGCAGGAACTACTGTCTTTACCATAATAACAGCACAGCTTAAGTTTTAGACTGGGCAGGCAAACAGCCGGTACCATATTACTCCTAATAAGGGTACACCTGAAGATTTTAAGAAGCACTTAGCATTTTAAAAAGTGCTCCTGGACAATAAAGATGTACAGATTCACAATAGGACAGATTCAGACATAAAAGACCTCTAAATGGGTCACAATGTTGGATAAATGTACGTAGGCTTGACGGAGACAAACAAGAATATAGACTATAAAATAAAGTTAATGCTTTAGAAAATAAAGTTAAAGTCTTTAAAGAGACAGACAGTACAGATAGTCATAGATTAAAATGAGGAAAGAAAAATAAGCCACATAAAAATGAAAAATTCACAGAGACTCTGGATTCTGTATATTATTGTGTTTTCTTTGAATTTTTGCCTGTGAAGGAGCTAAGTACAGAGAGACATTTCATTGTTTGGGCTTCTAAGCTAAACCAGCATGTATATTATAAAGGTATATTGACTTCAGGATTTGGGTCTAAGAATATGATGCTTTGGAAAAGAGGTTCTTCTTTTGTTTTCACAGATAATGAGACCCTGTGGATTGCTTCTAAAGCAATATGTTATGATAGGCCATACCCTCCTGAAAGGTTGCCATAAACTCTCAGAAAATTACTTCACTCAACTTCTGACTGAGATGAACCTAGCACACAGGATATACCATAAAGGACCTGATTAACAACGCCCCTATACAGCAGGAAGAAGTTTGGAGAGAAATAACTATGTCCATATTCTCAAATATTGTTTATAAATCTTTGTTTACATTTAAAAGGGGATATGATAGAGAAATAAATAATTTGCATTGGTATGGATCTTGCTTTATTGATATAAATTTAAGGTCAATCTTTTTATATGTATATTTCTGCTCTTGAATAAGGTATTGTGATTGTGTAGTTCATTTAAAATTGTAATGTATAATTAAGAAATATAGGTTAATAGATAATTTCTATAGTTTTCAAATTTGTAGTCATGTTAGATTTTCTAGATGTTCATTTCAGATGGATAGATATTCTTCATATCTTCCAAAGACTACAGAATATGGCATTTAAAATGTTTTAATAATTTAGGACTTTTCATGACAATGACACAAATCTGCTCCTGGCAGCACCAAACTACTTTGAGAGGAAGATGGGCATCAAAGAGTTTCCTTAGCCATTTGAGCAAGAAACTGCTTTTGTCTGGACTGTTGCATAAACTGGACATGAAGATCCTGCAGAGAGAGGACTGCTTAACTTGACTAAAGGTGAGATGGTGCTTCGGGGTTCCTGCTTCTCAAAAGAGCCTGTGAGACATTCTGCAGGACACAGAAGAAAGTGACTAAACTGTCTTTGAAATTTCCAGCTTCGCCCTTCTTCCTCCCCTCTTTGGGTTCATAACATCTCCAGCTCAGCCGGATCAGGGCACTGGGACTTTGTAGGGAGTGCAACCGGTGGGCAGGAGTTTCTTTGTTTCAATAGCCTGTTTGCAGCAAGGTAGGCCCTCTCCGAACTCCCTAGCCAGCAAAGACACCGGATATTAGTACCAGAAGTCACATCTGGGAGGTGAGTGACTTCCTGACCCCTCTGCCGCAGCCTGGGACACAGAGCACAGCCACTCCCTGACCCCCTACACCTCCTAGTCTTCTGGCTGGGGCTAGTCTCCCTGGCTACTGCCTCTCTCTTCCTACCCCACACAGCTTGCACCCAGAAAAACCGTCCCTTCTTCCTCCTCTTTTTGGGTTCATAACATCCCCAGTTCAGCCTGATCAGGGCGCTGGGACTATGTAGGGAGTGCAACTGGTGGGAGGGAGTTTCTTTGTTTCAATAGCCTGCCTGCAGCAAGATAGGCCCTCTCCGAACTCCCTGGCCAGCAAAGACACCGGATATTAGTACCAGAAGACACATCTGGGAGTAAAGACATGGGATCTTAATATCAGAAGATACATCTGGGAGGCGTCCCTCAGCTACCAGGAATCCCTGATTCAGTGCTGTGGAGTCCCATCTTGACAGCCTTCCCTAGCCTATTCAAGTGTCCTGCTCCTGTACCAAGGCCACCTACCCAGAGGGATAAGAGGCTGCCCTCCAGGCAGGTCTGAGGATTCTGGCAAGGGAGTGCTGGCTCCTTCAGATTGTGCTGGAAGGAATAGCTCCTGCTCCGGCACTGAGGAGATCCACCCAGATTCAGTCAGAGCAAGGATTGGATCAAGTCACCAAGTCTCTCCTAGCTCCATTGGAAGAAAGAGATGGGCAGGCGCCAATGCAAGAACTCCTCCAACAGCCCGAAAGGCAACATGACATCACCAGAATCCAGGCATCCCGAAACAACAAGAATTGAACACCCTATTCCAGAAGAAATAGAAGAAATTGACCTTAAACAGTACTTTAAGAAAATAATAGCGGACCTTAAACAGGAGGTAAAAAACTGCCATAAAGAAATGGAGATGACAAACAAAAAGGTAGACAAAATAAATAAATCTCTCAAAGATACCCAAGAAAAACAAGAAAAAGCAATCAAACAAGTAAGGGAAACAGTACAAGACCTAAAAAATGAAATGGAGGTAATGAAGAAAACACAATCCAAGGGAAGACTGGAAATGGAAATTCTGAGTAAATGAACAGAAACTACAGAGACAAGAATTATCAACAGAATACAAGAGATGGAAGAAAGAATCTCGGACTCTGAAGATACTATAGAGGAAATAAACTCACAGATTAAAGAACAAAACAAATTCAACAAATTCTTAACACAAAACATCCAGGAAATCTGGGACACCATGAAAAGACCAAACCTAAGAATAATTGGGGTAGAAGAAGGAGAAGAATTACAACTCAAAGGCCCAGAAAATATATTCAACAAAATTATAGAAGAAAATTTCCCCAACCTAAAGAAGGATATTCCTATGAAGGTACAAGAAGCCTACAGAACACCAAATAGACTGGATCAAAAGAAAGCATCCCAACGCCATATAATAATCAAAACACAAAAATACAGAATAAAGAACAGATATTAAGAGCTACAAAGGAAAAAGGTCAAGTAATATATTAAGGGAAACCTATCAGAATTACACCTGACTTCTCAATAGAAACCATGAAAGCCAGAAGGACTTGGATAGATGTGCTACAGACACTAAGGGAACATGGATGCAAGCCCAGACTACTATACCCAGCAAATCTTGCATTCACCATTGATAGAGAAAACAAGATATTAGAGTATAAAAACAGATTTAAACAATACATAGCCACAAATCCAGCATTGCAGAAAGTAATAGGAGGAAAATCACAAACCAAGGAGTCCAACAATGCCCACAATAACTAAGATATCTAGCGACCCTTCAGCAGCACATCTCAAAGAAGGGAGAAACGCAATCTCTACAACAAAAAAAAATGACCAGAGTAAACAACCACTGGTCATTAATATCACTTAATATCAATGGACTCAATTCACCTATAAAAAGGCACAGGCTAAGAGACTGGATACGAAAACAGAATCCAACATTTTGCTGTTTACAAGAAACACACCTCAACCACAAAGACAGACATCTACTCAGAGTAAAGGGTTGGGAAAAGGTTTATCAAGAAAATGGCCCTAAGAAACAAGCGGGTGTGGCCATACTAATTTCCAACAAAGTTGACTTCAAACTAAAATCAATCAGAAGAGATGGAAAGGGACACTTTATACTCATAACAGGAAAAATCCATCAGAATGAAGTCTCAATCCTGAATATCTATGCCCCTAATATAAAAGTTCCCACTATGTTAAAGAAACACTTCTAGAACTCAAGGCAGCCATCAAAGCACACACACTAATAGTTGGAGACTTCAACACTCCTCTCTCACCAATGGACAGGTCAATCAGACAGAAACCTAACAGAGAATTGAAAGACTTAATGGAGGTAATGAACCAAATGGACTTAACAGACATCTATAGAACATTCCACCCAAATAGGAAAGAATATACCTTCTTCTTTGTGGCTCATGGAACCTTTTCGAAAATTGACCATATACTTGGTAACAAAGCAAACTTCCACAGTTACAAAAAAAATATTAGTAACCACCTGTGTCTTATCGGATCACCATGGATTAAAATTAGAATTCAACAACAATGCTACCCTCAGAAAGCCCACAAACTCATGGAAACTGAACAGTCAACTACTGACCCACACCTGGGTCAAGGAAGAAATAAAGAAAGAAATTAAAGTCTTTCTTAAATTTAATGAAAACAAAGACACAACATACTCAAACCTATGGGACACAATGAAAGCAGTGCTAAGAGGAAAGTTCATAGCACTAGGTGCCCACTTAAAGAAAACAGAGAAAGCGCTCATTGGTGACTTAACAGCACACCTGAAAGCTCTGGAAAAAAAAGAAGCAGACTCACCTAGGAGAAGTAGAAGACGGGAAATAATCAAATTGAGGGCAGAAATCAACAAAATAGAAACACAGAAAACAATCCAAAGAATCAATGAAACAAGAAGCTGGTTCTTGGAGAAAATCAACAAGATTGACAAACCCTTAGCCAAACTAATCAAACGGCAGAGGGAGAACACGCAAATTAATAAGATCAGAAATGAAAAGGGGGACATAACCACAGACACAGAGGAAATTCAGAAAATCATTAGATCTTACTACAAAAGCCTGTATGCCACAAAATTGGAAAATGTAAAAGAAATGGACAGTTTTTTAGATAAATACCATATACCAAAGTTAAACCAGGACCAGGTAAATGCTCTAAATCATCCTGTCAGTCGCGAAGAATTAGAAACTGTTATCAGAAACCTCCCTACCAAAAAGAGCCCAGGACCAGATGGTTTCAATGCGGATTTCTACCAGAACTTCCAAGAAGACCTAATACCTATACTCCTTAAGGTATTTCATAATATAGAAACACAAGAGTCACTGCCAAATTCCTTCTATGAAGCTACAGTTACCCTGATACCTAAACCACACAAAGACTCAACCAAGAAAGAGAATTACAGGCCAATCTCACTCATAAACATTGATGCAAAAATTCTCAATAAAATACTGGCAAACTGAATCCAAGAACACATTAGAAAAATTATCCATTACGATCAAGTAGGCTTCATCCCAGAGATGCAGGGCTGGTTCAACATATGAAAATCTATCAATGTAATCCATCATATAAACAAACTGAAGGAAAAAAACCATATGGTCATCTCATTAGATGCTGAAAAAGCATTTGACAAAATTCAGCACCCTTTTATGATAAAGGTCTTGGAGAGATTAGGGATACAAGGGTCATTCCTAAATATAATAAAAGCTATTTACAGCAAGCCGACAGCTAACATCAAATTAAACGGAGAGAAACTCAAGGCTATCCCACTAAATTCAGGAACACGACAAGGCTGTCCACTCTCTCCTTATCTCTTCAATATAGTGCTTGAAGTTCTAGCAATAGCAATAAGACAACATAAGGGAATCAAGGGGATTCAATTTGGAAAGGAAGAAGTTAAACTTTCATTATTTGCAGATGATATGATAGTATATAAGCGACCCCAAAAACTCCACCAAAGAACTCCTACAGCTGATAAACTCCTTCAGTAACGTGGCAGGATACAAGATCAACTCCAAAAAATCAGTCGCCCTCCTATACACAAAGGATAAGGAAGCAGAGAGGGAAATCAGAGAAGTATCACCTTTCACAATAGCCACAATTAGCATAAGATATCTGGGAGTATCTCTAACCAAGGAAGTGAAGGATTTATTTGACAAGAACTTTAAGTCTTTGAAGAAAGAAATTGAAGAGGATACCAGAAAATGGAAGGATCTCCCCTGCTCGTGGATTGGGAGGATCAACATAGTAAAAATTGCAATTCTACCAAAAGCAATCTATAGATTCAATGCAATCCCAATCAAGGTCCCAACAAAATTCTTCACAGATCTTGGGAGGACAATAATCAACTTTATATGGAAAAACAAGAAACCCAGGATAGCCAAAACAATCATATACAATAAAGGTTCTTCTGGAGGCATTACCATCCCTGACTTCAAACTCTATTACAAAGCTACAGTATTGAAAACGGCTTGGTATTGGCATAAAAACAGAGAAGTTGACCAATGGAATCGTATAGAAGACCCGGATCTTAAACCACAAACCTATGAACACCTGATTTTTGATAAAGGAGCCAAAAGTACACAATGGAAGAAAGAGGGCATCTTCAACAAATGGTGCTGGCATAACTGGATGTCAACCTGTAGAAGAATGAAAGTAGATCCATATCTATCACCATGCACAAAACTCAAGTCCAAATGGATTAAAGACCTCAATATTAATTTGAACACATTGAGCTTGATAGAGGAGAAAGTGGGAAGTACTCTACAACAAATGGGCACAGGGAACCGTTTCCTATGCATAACCCCAGCTGCACAGACTTTAAGGGCAACATTGAATAAATGGGACCTCCTGAAGTTGAGCAGCTTCTGTAAAGCAAAGGACATTGTCACTAAGACACAAAGGCAGCCTACTGACTGGGAAAAGATCTTCACCAACCCTGCAACTGACAAAGGTCTGATCTCTTTAATATATAAGGAACTCAAGAGACTAGACGGTAAAATGCCAATTAACCCAATTAAAAAATGGGGTGCTGAACTGAACAGAGAATTCTCAACAGAAGAAGTTCGAATGGCCAAAAGACACTTAAGGTCATGCTCAACCTCCCTAGCTATCAGGTTAATGCAAATCAAAACAACTTTGAGATATCATCTTACACCTGTCAGATTGGCTAAAATCCAAAACACCAATAATAACCTTTGCTGGAGAGGTTGTGGGGTAAGGGGCACACTCATCCATTGCTGGTGGGAATGCAAACTTGTGCAACCACTTTGGAAAGCAGTGTGGCGGTTTCTCAGGAAATTCGGGATCAACCTACCCCAGGACCCAGCAATTCCACTATTGGGAATCTACCCAAGAGATGCCCAATCATACAACAAAAGCATATGCTCATCTATGTTCATAGCAGCATTATTTGTAATAGCCAGATCCTGGAGACAGCCTAGATGCCCTTCAGTGGAAGAATGGATGAAGAAACTGTGGAATATATACATGCTAGAATACTACTCAGCGGTAAAAAACAATGACCTCTTGAATTTTGCATGCAAATGGATGGAAATAGAAAACACTATTCTGAGTGAGGTAACCCAAACCCATAAAGATGAACATGGGATGTACTCACTCATATTCGGTTTCTAGCCATAATTAAAGGACATCGAGCCTATAAATTTGGGATCCTTGAGAAGATAATAAGAAGGTGAACTCCCAAAAAAAGATATAGTAATCCTCCTGGATATTGGAAGTAGACACGATCGCCAGGCAAAATTGGGAACTTGAGGGTTGGGCAAGACTGGGCCAAGGGAAGATGGGGAGAGAAAAGTGTGAAGGGGAGAGTGGGGGGAGCTCGGAGGAATGGGGTGCTTGGGATACAGGAAGGGTGGATATGAGAGCAGGGAAGCATATATCTTAATTTAAGGAGCTACCTGAGGGTTGTCAAGAGACTTGACCCTAGAGGGGTTCCCAGGTTTCCAGGGAGACGCCCCCAGTTAGTTCCTTGGGCAGCTGAGGAGAGGGAGCCTGAAAAGGCCAGTTCCTATAGCCATACTGATGAATTTCTTGCATATCACCATAGAACCTCCACCTGACGATAGATGAAGAAAATGACAGAGCCCCACATTGGAGCACCGGACTGAGCTCCCAAGGTCCTGATGAGGAGCAGAAGGAGAGAGAACATGAGAAAGAAAGTCAGGACCGTGAGGGAACCTCCAGCTAGCGACAGATGGGGAAGGTGACTGAGCCCCACATTGGAGCACTGGACTGAGCTCCCAAGGTCCCGATGAGGAGCAGAAGGAGCGAGAACATGAGGGAGAAAGTCAGGAACGAGAGGGGTGCGTTCACTCATGGAAACGGTGAGACAGAACTAATGGGAGATCACCAACTCCAGTTGGAATGGGACTGATGGATCATGCGACCAAACCCGTCTCTCTGAGTGTGGCCAACAGCGGGGGCTGACTGAGAAGCAAAGGACAATGGCTCTGGGCTCTGATTCTTCTGCAAGGACGGGCTCTGTGGGAGCCTTCTCAGCTTGGTCGATCACCTTCCTGGACCTGGGGGGAGTTGGGAGGACCTTGGTCTTAGCATAGAGTGGGGAACCCTGATGGCTCCTTGGCCTTGAGAGGGAGGGAGGGGAGGTATGGGTGGAGGGGAGGGGAGGGAAGGGGGAGAAGGAGGGGAGGGAAGGGGGAGAAGGAGGGGAGGGAGGGGAGAGGAGGAGGGAAGGAGATGGAAATTTTTAAATATAAAAAAAATAAACCATGAGAAAAAAAATAATAAAATCAATCAGAAGAGATGGAAAGGGACACTTTATACTCATGACAGGAAAAATTATTCAGAATGAAGTCTCAGTCCTGAATATCTATGCCCCTAACAAAAAAGCACCCACTTATGTAAAAGAAACATTAGTAGAACTCAAGGCAGCCATCAAACCACACACATTAATAGTAGGAGACTTCAACACTCCTCTGTCACAAATGGACAGGTCAATCAGACAGAAACCTAACAGAGAATTAAAAGACTTAATGGAGGGCTGGAGAGGTGGCTCAGTGGTTAAGAGCATTGCCTGCTCTTCCGAAGGGCCTGAGTTCAATTCCCCACAACGACATAGTGGCTTACAACCATCTGTAATGAGGTCTGGTGCCCTCTTCTGGCCTGCAGACATACACACAGACAGAATATTGTATATATAATAAATAAAGAAATATTTTAAACAAGACTTAATGGAGGTAATGAACCAAATGGTCTTAACGGACATCTATAGAACATTCCACCCAAATAGGAAAGAATATATCTTGTTCTCTGCGGCTCAAGGAACCTTTTCGAAAATTGACCATATACGCGGTAACAAAGCAAACTTCCACAGTTACAAAAAACATTAGTAACCACCTGTGTCTTATCGGATGACCATGGATTAAAATCAGAATTCAACAACAATGCAACCCCCAGAAAGCCTACAAACTCATGGAAATTGAACAGTCAACTACTGAACCACACCTGGGTCAAGGAAGAAATAAAGAAAGAAATTAAAGTCTTTCTTGAATTTAATGAAAACAAAGACACAACATACTCAAACCTATGGGACACAATGAAAGCAGTGCTAAAAGGAAAGTTCATAGCACTAAGTGCCCACTTAAAGAAAATGGAGAAAGCACTCATTGGAGACTTAACAGCACACTTGAAAACTCTAGAAAAATAGAAGCAGACTCACCTAGGAGGAGCAGAAGCCTGGAAATAATCAAACTGAGGGCTGAAATCAACAAAATAGAAACACAGAAAACAATCCAAAGAATCACTGAAACAAAAAGCTGGTTCTTGGAGAAAATCAACAAGATTGACAAACCCATAACCAAACTAATCAAACAGCAGAGCGAGAACACACAAATTAATAAGATCAGAAATGAAAAGGGGGACATAACCACAGACACAGAGGAAATTCAGAGA
Organism: Arvicola amphibius; assembly: GCF_903992535.2. Classification (NCBI taxonomy): domain Eukaryota; kingdom Metazoa; phylum Chordata; class Mammalia; order Rodentia; family Cricetidae; genus Arvicola; species Arvicola amphibius. The sequence continues at coordinate 61,197,383 of NC_052065.1, forward strand.
ATCATTATATTTAACTACAAAAGCCTGTATGCCACAAAAATTGGAAAATGAAAAGAGAAATGGACATTTTTTAGATAAGTATCATATACCAAAGTTAATCCAGGACAGGTGAACAATCTAAATAGTCCTGTTAGTCGTGAAGAATTATAAACTATTATCAAAAACCCCCCTACCAAAAAGAGTCCAGGACCAGATGGTTTCAATGCAGAATTCTACCAGAACTTCCAAGAAGACCTAATACCTATACTTTTTAAGGTATTTTATAATATAGAAACAGAAGAATCATTGCCAAATACCTTTCATGAGGCTACAGTTACACTGATACCTAAATCACACAAAGACTCAACCAAGAAAGAGAATTACAGGCCAACCTCACTCATGAACATTGATGCAAAAATTCTCAATAAATTACTGGCAAACCGAGTCCAAGAACACATTAGAAAAATTATCCACTATGATCAAGTAGGCTTCATCCCAGAGATGCAGGGCTGGTTCAACATATGAAAATCTATCAATGTAATCCATCATATAAATAAACTGAAAGAAAAAACCATATGATCATCTCATTAGATGCATAAAAAGCATTTGACAAAATTCAACACCCCTTTATGATAAAGGTCTTGGAGAGATTAGGGATATAAGGGTCATTCCTAAATATAATAAAGGCTATTTACAGCAAGCTGACAGCTAACATCAAATGAAATGGAGAGGAAATCAAGGCCATCCCACTAAATTCAGGAATACGACAAGGCTGTCCACTCTCTCCTTATCTCTTCAATATAGTGCTTGAAGTTCTAGCAATAGCAATAAGACAACATAAGGGGATCAAGAGGATTTGAATTGGAAAGGAAGAAGTTAAATTTTCATTAATTGCAGATGATATGATAATGTCATAAGCGACCCCAAAGACTCTACCAAAGAACTCCTCCAGCTGATAAACTCCTTCAGTAACGTGGCAAGATACAAGATCAACTTCAAAAAATCAGTTCCTCTCCTATACAGAAAGGATAAGGAAGCAGAGAGGGAAATAAGAGAAGTATCACCTTTCACGATAGCCACAAATACTATAAAATATCTTGGGGTAACTCTAACCAAGGAACTGAAGGATTTATTTGACAAAAACTTTAAGTATTTGAAGAAAGAAATTGAAGAGGATACCAGAAAATGGAAGTATCTCCCTTGCTCGTGGATTGGGAGGATCAACATAGTAAAAATGGCAATTGTACCAAAAGCAATCTATAGATTCAATGCAATCCCAATCAAGGTCCCAACAAAATTCTTCACAGATCTTGGGAGGACAATAATCAACTTTATATGGAAAAACAAGAAACCCAGGATAGCCAAAAAAATCTTATACAATAAAGGAAGTTCTGGAGGCATTACCATCCCTGACTTCAAACTCTATTACAGAGCTACAGTACTGAAAACAGCTTGGTATTGGCATAAAAACAGAGAAGTTGACCAATGGAATTGAATAGAAGACCTGGATCTTAACCCACAAACCTTTGAATACCTGATTTTTGATAAAGGAGCCAAAAGTGCACAATGGAAGAAAGAGGGCATCTTCAACAAATGGTGCTGGCATAACTGGATGTCAACCTGTAGAAGAATGAAAGTAGATCCATATCTATCACCATGCACAAAACTCAAGTCCAAATGGATTAAAGACCTCAATATTAATCGGAACACCCTGAGCCTGATAGAGGAGAAAGTGGGAAGTACTCTACAACATATGGGTACAGGAGACCATTTCCTACATATAACCCCAGTAGCACAGACATTAAGGGTAACATTGAATGAATGGGACCTCCTGAAGCTGAGCAGCTTCTGTAAAGCAAAGGACACTATCACTAAGACACAAATGCAGCCTACTGACTGGGAAAAGATCTTCACCAACCCTGCAACAGACAAATGTCTGATCTCTAAAATATATAAGGAACTCAAGAGAATAGATTTTAAAATGCTAATTCACCCATTTAAAAAATAGGGCTCTGAACTGAACAGAGAATTCTCAACAGAAGAAGTTCAAATGGACAAAAGACACTTAAGGTCATGCTCAACCTCCTTAGCTATCAGGGAAATGCAAATCAAAACAACTTTGAGATACCATCTTACACCTGTCAGATTGGCTAAAATCAAAAACACCAATGATAGCCTTTGCTGGAGAGGTTGTGGAGTAAGGGGTATTCTCATCCTTTGCTGGTGGGAATGCACACTTGTGCAACCACTTCGGAAAACAGTGTGGCGGTTTCTCAGGAAATTCGGGATCAACCTACCCCAAGGACCCAGCAATTCCACTCTTGGGATTTTACCCAAGAGATGCCCAATCATAATACAAAAGCATTTGTTCAGCTATGTTCATAGCAGCATTATTTGTAATAGCCAGAACCTGGAGACAACCTAGATGCCCTTCAGTGGAAGAACGGATGAAGAAACTGTGAAATATTTACATATTAGAATACTACTCAGCGGTAAAAAACAATGACCTCTTGAATTTTGCATGCAAATGGATGGAAATAGAAAACACTATTCTGAGTGAGGTAACCCAGACCCAAAAAGATGAACATGGGATGTACTCACTCATAATCGGTTTCTAGCCATAATTAAAGGACATCGAGCCTATAGTTCGTGATCCTTGAGAAGACAATAAGAAGATGATCCCAAATAAACACAGTTATCCTCCTGGATGTAGGAAGCAGATAAGATTGCCTGTCATAAATTGGGAACTTGGGGGTGGGGTGGAATTGGTGCAAGGGGAGATGGGGGGAGAAAGGCGTGAAGGGGAGGATGGGGAGAGCTTGGGGGAATGGGATGCTTGGGATATTGGCAGGGTGGATATGGGAGCAGGGAAGCAGATATCTTAATTAAGGGAGCCATCTTAGGTTTGTCAAGAGACTCTACTCTAGATGGGTTCCCAGGTATCCAGGGAGATGCCCCCAGCTAGTTCCTTGGGCAGCTGAGGAGAGGGAGCCAGAAAAGGCCAGATCCTATAGACATACTTATGAATATCTTGCATATCACCATAGAACCTTCACCTGGCGATGGATGGAGATAGAGACAGAGCCCCACATTGGAGCACTGGCCTGAGCTCCCAAGGTCCTGATGAGGAGCAGAAGGAAAGAGATCATGAGAAAGAAAGTCAGAAACATGAGGGATGCGTTCACCCACTGAGACGGCAGGACAGAACTAACGGGAGATCACCAAGTCCAGTTGGAATGGGACTGATGGAACATGAGACCAAACCGGACTCTCTGAAAATGGCTGATGGTGAGGCTGACTGAGAAGCCAAGGACAATGGGCTTGGTCTCTACGACAAGGACAGCCTCTGTGTGAGCCTTGTCAGTTTGGTTGCTCACCTCCCTGAACCTGGAGGGATTTGGGAGGACCTTGGACTCAACATAGTGTAGAGAACCCTGATGGCTCTTTGGTCTGGAGAGGGAGGGAGTGGGCGTATGGGTGGAGGGGAGGTGAGGGAAGGAGGAGGAGGAGGGAAGGAGATGGCAATTTTTAATAAAAAATAAACTGAAAAAAATAAAAATAAAAAACATTAAAAAAACCAAGAAAACCAAGACCTCATTCCAAGCCACAGTGGATGTATGTACAACACAACTCCTGCACCCAAGACTGAAGAAACATCATGTTAAAGTGGATGGAAATATTGAAATAGCCAGGGGAGCACAGGCTTGCACTGAGATTGTGCATCCTAGAAATGATAGGGAACCTTCAACACTATGAAGTTCAACTGCCTACACAAGACTTGAACAATGACAACACCAATAGGCATTCTGAGATGGAAGGGGGTATTCACCAAGGCTCTGCTGCCTAGACAAAGAACTGTAGACAATCACTGAATGCTGAGAAGGAGAAGAGAAGAGCCCCTAACTTGCTACTCAATAAAAAGTCATGTGCTCTGAAATCATGTATACCAACCACACTTGACAGATCTGACAGGTTGAATTTACATACATTTGTGTGTCAGGGTGTGTGTAACAATAATAATCAAAAAATAAGAGGCCAAGAATATGAGATAGAGTTGTGGGCAATGGAAACAAATGTAATTATATTTTAATTTATAAATTAATTAAAAATCAGTGGCCTTAAAAAAAGAAATTTCTAGGTTCATGGAAAAGTCTGCTGAATACTATGGGCCTGTATGCTGACGATGGATGCCCCAATGGTACAAAAAACTTTGGGTAAATATCCAGGCAGCAAGATGCCTCTGTCATTTCTAGCGTTTTGGAAGTTGCTTACAATGTACTTTCTGTTTACGTAGGTAATATTATATCCTTCTGGAGTCTTTGGTGGAGCTGAAGAATAGATAGTTATAGTTAGAGTTTTCCTTTGTTATGATAAAAGATAAAATAGATATAAATATTGTAACTGTATGTCTTGCTTTATACCTGTTATATGTAATTCTACTATGTTAAAGTTAAAGCCATTTTGTTTAAACAGAAAAGGGAAAATGGTGTAGGAGTTCCTTCTGTTTGTGTGTTGCTTTCATTGGGTAATGAATAAAGAAACTGCCTTGGCCTAGTTGATAGGACAAAATTTAGGTACGTGGAGTAGACAGAACTGAATGCTGGGAAGAAGGGTAGAGTGGCAGACACCATGGATCTCCTGCCTGAGACAGACACTGGTTAGAATCTTGCCGGTAAGCCACAGTCACATGGCAATATACAGATTAATAGAAATGGGTTAAATTAAGATATAAGAATTAGCCAATAAGAAAGTAGAGCTAATAGGCCAGGCAGTGTTTAAATGAATACAGTTTCTGTGTGATTATTTTGGGTATAAGCTAGCCGGGTGGTCGGGACGACAAGTAGCCCGCTCCTCCTGTTACAGAATGGTGTAGGAGTTCCTTCTGTTTGTGTGTTGCTTTCATTGGTTAATCCATAAAGAAACTGCTTGACCTGATAGGGCAGAATTTAGATAGGTGGAGAAGACAGAACTGAATTCTGGGAGGAAGAAAGCAGAGAGGGAGAGCTGCCATGGAGACTCCAGGTCAGACATGCTGAATATTTCCTGGTAAGCCATGACCTCGTGGTGATATACAGATTAATAGAAATGGGTTAAATCAAGATGTGAGAGTTAGCTAATAAGAATCTAGAAATAATGGGCCAGGCAGTGATTTAATTAATTCAATTTCTATGTGGTTATTTTGGGTATAAGCTGGCTGGGTGGCCAAGACCAAGGGCCACCCTCCTCATGCAACAGCTTAGTGTATAATATAAAGAATTTCATTATTACAGTCATACATACAGGATGCTCATATACATTATCATTAACCTTTTTATTATTACCTTTATCCTTTGAGATTTTGTGCAGTATTTTGAGATCGTATTTGCCTCCTCCTTACTCTTCTCAAACACAACTTCTCTTCTTTGTGCACCAAACAAGTAAGTGTCCTCTTATTTTTTCACCCATCAAGTCCAACTTGTGCTGCCCATATAGTCTTAAATGTTTGGTCTTCCATTGGAGTGTGGGCCACTTACAAGAGACAATAGTTAGAAAAAACCGATTCTTCCTGTCCTAGACACTATCAACTGCCAAAGTTCCTCAGATAGAGGTTATGTCCACTTCCTCTCTCTATGCTTCGAGTTTTTCTGACTTACAAGGGTTTTGCACATGCTATAACAATTACTTTGAGTTCATATATAAAGCTGCCCTACTGTGCTTGCTTTGGCAGCACATATATAAAGCTGCCCTACTGCATCTAGAGGATAATTTCCTGATACTCACCAACGGTCTCTGATTCTTACAATGTTTCATCCCCCTCTTCCACAATGATCCAACTATGTACACACCAGTTGGTCTTAGCACTACCCAGTATGGACACATCTTTAGACAAAAATTTGCAAATTCTACAGAAATTTTAGATCTATCCCATAGTTTTATATGTTAAATATGGAAGATGGGGAGGCTCCAATAATCTCTGCTGAAAATTATATTCCCTTAATATCTTCTCAGTTCACAGTAACATGATGCATCCTAAAATCATCCATGGAAACCCAATCTCCAAGTATTTTTATCTCAGGGCTGAGAAAGTTGTTTATGGGACAAGGGTAAGTCAGGAGAGGTCAAAAAGTTACATCTTCAGAGAGAAAAATCTGGAAGATGGACTGTGACACAAACCCCGTCTTTCATCAAAGTCGATTTTTTGGAAGAAAAGAGGTGGTGTAAGGAATACCGAGGAATCACTCAGAACAATCAAATCACCAGGAAACCAGAATTCTCCCTACAAAGGCAGGAACCCTCACTGTGGAATAGGCTTGCTAAGTACCAGAAATGACTTGTATTTGTGTATCCAGCAATGTGGCAGATTTTCTTCTGCTCACTGTCACTTACATATCCATGGCTTTGAAATCTTTAGACATAAAACTTGAGCCACTTGCCAGCAGTGGTGATGCACACCTATAATACCAGCTCAGGGGACAGAGGAAGTGTTATCTCTGTGAGTTCTAGGCCAGCCTGTCCTACAAGAACTAGTTTCAGGACAGACTCCAAAGCTACAGGAAAACCCTGCCTCAAAAAACCAAAACCAAACCAAATAAAAAAAAAAAACCAAAAAACAAAAACCTTGAGCCACTTGTAGATTTAATCCTCAATCTTCAGTAATTGTATGTTTATCAAATCCTCCAGCTGTATTCATGTTGTACATGAACAGACACCAATAGCATCTTTTCTCTGGTTTTCCAATTGCAGGAATACGTTATAACTTTTTAATGCTGGCAGCAAATCCTAAATTAAAATCAGGACTTGTACCTCTTATCAAGGATATCCGCCTGTGTTCTCTCATTTTTTCTTGGGAATAATCTTGTATTTCTTATGGGATGCCTGCTCATTCCTTTTTCTTTTGCTCTGAGTACCCTGTTGACACAAATGCATGTGGAGGGATTTCTGTGTGCTGAGACACAGCCCCATCTGGAAGAATGCTTTCCTTGTGTTTCCTAGAGACACCCAAGCCTTCAAGTCCTATCATCGATTCATTTTGTCAAGCTCTGAACTGTATTATTATACTGAGATTAAGAAAAAATTTAAAAAGAGACATTAATTGGTCAATTTAATTTTGATAAAGTCTTCAAAGAACTTTAAGAAGATGGAGTGTATCACACTCTGCTATGTGTTCTCAGGTGGAAAAAAAGGTGAGGGACAAGGAAAATAGGAATTCAGTATGTGTCCCACATAGGCCTTGAATTTGCCATCCTCCTGCCTCAGGCTCCCAAGTACATGGGATTATAGACCTTTACAATTAGGCCAGTGTATGTGTACTTTCATTCAGTTCAGGGTGTTTGCTATTTATTGTTATAATTATTCATTTTCTCTCATCCAGTACTTTAGTGTTCTGAAAAAAATTAGTTGTGTGGATATGAGGACTGAAATTTTAGAAACTAAATTTTGATGAAATGCAAAGAAAGGTTGTTAACAGGTAGCCCTGGCTTTTTGTATTTCATTCACTGTACCATCAGACTCTAAAATTCCTTTCTAATATGCCAGCTGGAGAACATGCAGAGATCCTAATTGATCTTCTGCAACTAAACAAATGCATGATGATAGCATTATATAAGAGTAATCAAAGAACTGCTGTTACCATCCACAAATAGCACAGTCCTTTGCAATATCATATAAAATCCACTTTTAAAAACAAAAATGAAACCAAAATTGGGTAGGGTAAATTTTTAAAAATGTAAAGGGGCAGGTAGGACAATTTAACTACAGAAAGTCTGGCAGCTTGCCTAATGAATACATTTAACGACTTTTCTTGGTGAGATACTGTTATTGTGATTGTGCTCCTCTGTTAACACAACAAGGGTCATTGAAGAAGGAAGGTTTGAAAGGCTGAAATGGCAAGGTGAAGGCTCAATCCCTACAAAACCTGGTGGAACAAGCTATGCGAGTGTATGGTTTAGATAAAAGAGTGTTCAGGGTATTGGTCTCCAGCTGGGTTTTCTCAAGCTAAAAAAAGGTGAGGGAAATGGATCGTTCCCCCAATTGTAGAGCTGCACGTCTACATTTTTAATGAAATTTACTTAAAGATCATCTGGGAAATAGGGAGAGCAGAAGGCATACATGAAAGGAGATTTGCATAGAGTTATTAAGTGTGTCAGTGAAGAAGGTAACTGCTGTCTTCTTCCTGTATGATTCTCAAAAGTTGTCCCCACCCTAAAACACCACCACCATCAGCAGGATAAACATAAAAGTTGCCCAAGATCAAACACCACTTTCCACACGTGGTGCTCTATTCTGAACCTACAAATACGGTACTCAACACAGTGTGTTCAAGAACCATAGTGAGCACACCATGGGGCTCCTGCCTATAATCCCAGCACTCAAGGCTGAGGTGAGTGAGAGGACAGCTTGGGCTACACAAGAAGTAAAAGGCCATCCTAAGCTACATAGCAAGACCATTTTTCAATTCAGTTTTTAGGAGCTGGAGTGATGGGTGGGCAATTCTATAGACCGAGGTTTGATTCCCAGCACTCATATTAGAAGCTCACAACCATCTACAATAAAATTTGGTCCCAGAGGGTCCACAAGATCTTCCAGCTTCTGAGAGCACTATACCCATGTGGTGCACAGACATCAATGCGTACAAGTCACATAGAATAAGTAGACATAGAATAAGACAGTAAATCACTAAATAAATTTTAAAACAGAGCAAAAAAAAAAACCTAAGAAGCAATAAGCATCATGAAGTTAGGAAATATTCCAGGGTCGCTACTCTAAGTAACTAAGCTTCTGGTTCTAAATAGATCCTGAGTACAAATTATTTCTATTTACCCGAAATTAACCAAAACACGGTTTGAATGAGGGTTATATGTGTGTGGCTGCACACTCCCCTGTGTGTGTGTGTGTGTTGGCCCCAGAGGCGGAATTTGGATGTCTTGCTCAATCCCTCTTCACCTTCTTTCTAGAGACACTGTATTTCACTAAAACTGGATCTCACCGATTTGTGTGAACATGTAAGCAAGTTTCAGGGTTCCTCTTGTCTCTGCTTCTCCAGTGTTGGGATTGCAAAACCCTTCCTCCACAGTTGGAATTTTTATATGTGTTGTGGGGTTCAAACTCGAGTGCTCATGTTTGCTATGTACAGACTGAGCTATCGCTCCAGCACCACATGATGACTAATTTTGTTTGGTTTTTTGAGACAGGGTTTCTCTGTGCAGCTTTGGCTGTCCTAAAATTCACTCTGTAGGACACCATGGCCATGAACTCAGAGAGATCTGCCAAGCTCTGCCTCTTGAGTGCTGGGATTAAAGACATGTGGCACGTCAGACACCCAGCTTTAGCTCCCATGTACTGGACTTTGAAAAGGTGAACAGGAGCTTTGCAAGGAGGTATGCTGAAAGTGCTGGTACCTTGCATTTCCCATGAAAAAGGAGGAAACCTGGGTAGAGACTACTAGGAAGGGCAAGTCTCATTTCTCTCCCCAGAGATGCTGGGTGCTAACATGGATCACTAGAAGTCAATGTGGGTCACAGAGCAACCATAAGGTCTGGACAAAGTCAGGATGAGGGGAGGGAATCTGAAAGCTCATTGGTCCAGAAACATCAGGGCCTGAGGAGAGAAAAAGGAGGGCTGGCATCTCATTGTCTGGAAACTGAGTTCCTCGAGGAAGGACCTGCATCTTCCCTCAGACCCGAGCTCTTTGCTTCTGATCTGCTGGACACTGAGGTAACCACAGGGTGGCATCAAAAATAAGATCTGCCCATTCCTTGTCTGTTCTCCTCCCTCCACCATCTTTGAGAACCCAGGTTCTTTAGTTCTCTGTCTCCTTATACAACTAAAGGGGAGAGGCTAAAGAGGTGACATAACCTACTCTACCCACTCATGGAGCACTGGTTGCAACGGTTCCCAGCTTCAGAACCCTGAAGGAGGCTCCTGTTCCTTTTGACACAGGTGGGGCAGAAACGGATGGCTGGGTTTCCTAGGGGGAACCTGTGCTCTTTGAACTGCTGCAGGATGGCGGACAGACACAGGGAGGGATTGCCAAGGAGGAGAAGAAATGTGTGATCATGTGCCACTGGTGAAATGTGTAGAAGCATCTAGAAGGTTGGCCAGAGGCTACAGCAAAGGCATGGGTTTTCTGGACTGCAAAGGGAGCATGCCCTCCTGTGATAAACAGCCTGCTGAGGAACTAGCTCCTGGATTGAACATGGTATAACATTTGGCCCTGCGACAAAAAAATTAAAAAAGATTTGTTTCAGTTGTAGAAGAATGTAGGGGAAAAGGAGGATGGAGGAATTTAAATGTAAGATTTCGAATTCTAGAGGATGATGATATTTCTTCTTCTTCTTCTTCTTCTTCTTCTTCTTCTTCTTCTTCTTCTTCTTCTTCTTCTTATTATTATTATTATTATTATTATTAGTGTCCTTACTTTGATTATTATTGGAGACAAGTTGTTCTGGTGTTATGAGTTGTCATCAAACTCACCATTCTCCTGCTTCAGCTTCCTGTGTAGTGGGATTTCAGGTAGGAGTCAGCCAAGTTGGCTTGGGAAGAACATGATTTCATGAAGAGCAAGTGTTCAGTCACTTCCAAAAGGATTAATAGGAATTATTAAGATTAAAGTGGGACTTGAGGATGAACCATACTCCAGGGAGAAGGGAATATATGGTATCACTTGAACTAATGACTATGTCCATTTACTTCCATGCTGGTAGCCAGAAGTCAAGTTAAAGTCAGGACTTTAGGGAGACAATTAAATCAGGGATGCCAGTTGTCTTTGGCAGGGCACAGGACAAAGCAACAGAACAGAGAGTTGTGATTGCTGATGAAGATATAAGAGCACCTGCCTGTGCCTCAAAGTGTGTGTGTGTGTGTGTGTGTGTGTGTGTGATTGTGTGTTGCTGTGTGTGACAGTATGTCTCTGTGTGAATGCATCTGTGTGTGTGCATGTGTGTGTACATGTGTGTGTATGCGTGTATGTGTGTCAGTGTGTGTGCATGTGTATGTGTCTCTCTCTGTGTGAATGTGTGTGTATTTGTATGTCTCTGTGTGTGTGTGACAGTGTGTTTCTGTATGAGTGCATCTGTGTGTTTGCATGTGTGTGTGCATGTGTGTGTACATGTCAGTGTATGTGTGTATGTGTGTCGGTGTGCACGCATGTGTGTGTCTCTATGTGTCTCTGTGTGTGCATGTGTGTGAGTACATGCGTGTGTATGTGTGTGTTACTGTGTGTCTGTGTGTGAGTGTGTCTCTCTGTGTGTGCATGTGTGTGTATTTGTGTGTGTGTGTGTCTCTCTCTCTGTGTGTGTGACTTAGGGACCGTGAATGGTGATGAGTAGGGAAAGTCATGATTAGGCTTCCATGGGGCTTGAGCAAACAGGTTGTTAGGAGAAGGTGAAGTGTGAGAGAGACTTGTATGATGGAGAGTCCGAGTAACCATGTGAAATGAATCGTAAGACAAAAACCATGCTAAAAAGAAGGGAGGGAAAATTGGTCCCAGTCATGAGCAGGATGCAGGACAGGAAGAGTCTAGGCACTAGAAACAGAGTTATCTGCTGGTAGGGTAAGTGCACTGGTGGGTAGGAACTCCGGCAGCCATTTTGGTGACCTGCCCTAATTCTAGAGCCACGGAACATGGAACTTGACTAATGTTCTGTTTCTACTGCACTCATGAGTAACTTCACGCTTGAACAGATCACCAAAGAGGGGGTAAAACTTGGTCCCAGAGGACCTGTAGTTTGCTCTGACCGTGCCTTGCCATAGGATCAGAAGAAACTAAGGGTGTAACAGGTTTCTGCCTCTTCCAGATGTGCAAGTACACGGTCTCAGGAGTGTACTACCTATAGGGGAGAGGTCAGGCCTCCTCCTGTATGTGTGACTAACTTGACTCTTTCCTCAGGGACTTTACTTCAGGGACTCTAGTGGAGCCTTGTCTGCCGTGAGTTCTGTGAAGAACATAGACTATATAGAGAAAGTGGAATCTCTCTTGAGGCCTGAGGAAGACTATGTCTACTAACCGCAACTCTCACGTGAACATTAAGCAGCGTCTCGCCAAACCAGGAACCATGGGTGAGTGTCTCTGGCCATGGAGGGGGTCTCAGGTGGCAGCAGAAATCCTAAATGCTTTTGTCACCAGCCATGCCACAGAACTGCCACTCAACCTTGTACAAACCCTCCTTCCCCAGACCTTAGCATGTTCAGGTATACTATCTGTGCCAAGTATCATGTTTTTACAGAAAGGACAGACATTGTGGGCGGGATATTAAAATGACTGGTGGTGATCCAAGTCCTCAGATTGGGGAGGGGAGTTAGGTACTTTCAAGAGAACATGGTGGGAAGGGAGGCTCAGTCAAGCTCTGCATGGTCTTTTCCAGATGGGCAGCAGGGTATCATTCAGCAGCCTGAAGCCCTGCCTCACACAGTTATGTAGCAGGTAAGGAAAGTAATTTGCTACAGGGAGAGGCTCCATGCCAGAATCACTGTCCAGACCATTTCGAGTGTCCTAAACTCTGAGATTCCAGCACCAGTCCTCGGTGCATTGCGACCTTGGGAAAATAACTTCTCTTTGGGTCTCAGTGTCCTCCAGTAGAGGAATAATCAAAAAGGTGAATGTATATGGCTGGTCGCCAAGGTCTTGAGAGCCCTGCTGTTCTCCATGGTCATCACCAAGGTCTTGAGAGCCCTGCTATTCTCCATGGTCATCACCAAGGTCTTGAGAGCTCTGCCATTGTCCATGGTCATCACCAAGGTCTTGAGAGCTCTGCCATTCTCCATGGTCATCACCAAGGTCTTGAGAGCCCTGCTGTTCTCCATGGTCATCACCAAGGTCTTGAGAGCTCTGCCATTGTCCATGGCTGTCACCATTTTACTACATTTCTATCCCTTGAGTCTTGGTGTTCAGACCTGATCTTCAACAAGGGTGTCTTTCTTTGCAGGACATCTCCCAGGTGCCTTTGCTGCTACACTGGCCCACAGTAATTGTACCTCTGAACTATGTTCCAGTGAATTTGAATCCTCAAATGACAATTACTTTTTCATGGAATCCCTGCCAGCCGGTGACTATACCTTGTGCGTGAGTTCAACAGAGACCCTGGAGGTCGCTGTGGCTAATGGTACTGTCTCCAAACTCGAGCTTGCTGCTGCAGGGGTAGGAGCAGCAAGAAGGAGGAACAGGAGAGGAAGGAAAATATGGAGCAAGAGGAGAGGAAAAGAAAGGAAGGAGGAAGGGAGGGAAGGAGGCATAAAGGGAAGTGAGTGAGGGAGGGAGGAAGGGAATGAAAGAAGGAAAGGAAGGAAGGAAGAAGAGATGGAAGGAAACAAAGATGATAAGAAGGAAGGAAAAAGGTAGGGACCAAAAGATCTAGGGGAATGACAGAGCTACATTTCAGCCTCACTCTCAAGACAGGATCATCCCAGATTTAGTAATTCCTGAACAACATGCTACGGAAAGCATCCTTCTAAGTCACTCACTCCCTGGGGGCATGCTTGGAAAATATTCTACAGAGGAGTATTAAAGAGGACAAACATATTGCATACAGGAGGCAGTAGCCTACAAAATGCTGATACTATCCATCCACACTAAAATGAGTGGACATGGGAGAAGGTTCTGCTGAAATCTGGAGGCATAGTCGGAAGGGCCAGAGAGGCCCAGGGAAATGTTCCTGGCCTGCAGAGAACGTGTCTGCCAGATGAGCTTGGCTTATCCTTCATGACCAGTGGGGAGTGGGCAAAGTGGAGGAAAGACATAGTCTCTGCAGAGGACCATACTCACATCTTTTCTGGTGCTGTGCAGAGCAGAACAGCTGTTGGTCATCTTCAGTGTACTCGGGAAGGAGAGGGTTCACAAAAAGTAATGTCTCGAGGAGCATCTATGGAAGGAAGTTGGAGGGAAAACAGGTCAAGTAGGGGAGGGTCCATCCGAGGCCCAGTGGACTAGTGTCATTTGTCCTAGTGTCCACACTCATTCACAATCCCCCAGCCTGATCTCACAGAGCCCTCCGTATGTGTTCATGGTAGTTGTCATCCAGAGTGTTTAACCTCCTGGCTTCTCCTCTGCGTGTTCTCAGGACCTCTAACATGATCTTGGAACCCTGCAACTGCAGTATCCCGCTTGTAGTGCCATCACACGTCATGGTAAATGTGTGGGGTTGAGGTCCTTCGAAGGAATGGGCTTTGTGGGTGAGAGGAGGGGAAGCTCACAGAAATGGGTGTTTGGTGGAAATGAATGGAGGCTGCAGGGCCCACTGTGGTCACTGAGGTGTCTTGTCAGAATTCACTCTCTCGTATCTCTTCCATTGCATCTGTATCCAGGGCCCTGACAATGCCGAACAGACCAATTATGTTATATCCACCCAGACCAATGATGTTGCCAGCCAGGGTCTTGAAGTCAACACCAACTGCCAGATGTTTCCAACCACGGTGCACTCTCTGCTGAGGGGGATAGGCAGAAAATACTGGATGCTGCAGAGGCACTCCTGATTCTTAACTCCCCTCAGCCCTGGCAGGAGACTTCCAGCATACCAGGTAGCTGGCTCCTTGAACGAGGAACAGGGAGTGGATAGGGTGCAGAAAATGGAGGCCTCCTGACAAGATGCTGGTAGCTAGAGTGGGTTAATTCATCAACTTGGAGGCCAGAGCCTTGAGCTCTTCAGTCTTATTAAGAACTGGTACCCAAGGTCTGCTCAGTACATCTTCGCTTTCAAGTGTGTTGCTCAAGAGCAGAGGGCCAGTATCCTAATTCAAGAAAAGGAGGATGCCTTCAAGGCATGGAGTTCTTTCTCGAGGGCAGGCTGCAAACAAAGTGGAAGGAATAGGACCTGGTGCATTGGTTCCCAGCCCACACTGGTGTCCCAGTCCGCTCCAGCCTGAGAAGGCCTGGGAAGTTATGCACAGGTGATAAGGGCCTGGAATGGAGGGAGATGGTCCTGTGGACTCATCTAGACATAAAATGAGGATGCCTTCTGAAGCTGACTTTAGCCAGCACATCTCAAGTCCATCAAGATAGGAATCTCTGAGTTCCGAGGAGAATTTCACAGTCAGCAAGGCAGGAAAGAAGGCTTCCGAGTAAACTTGGTCAATGAAGATCACTATGTAATTGGGAAGCAGCTCTGGGTGGATGTCGTAGAACAGGGGATGTGCAATGAAGCTGGAGAGCTTGCTTCTCAAAGAGGTCTACCTGGGTTCACCATGTAAGCTGCGCCAGAAACTCTGGGGCCTGGGGTGAAAGATGCAGACTTCTTGTCAGAGCAAGGATCTTATTCAGAGGTCTTGGCCTTGACCAGAAAGGACCTACAGCTGGGAATGATGGTGGCAGGAGTACTGTAGAGAAAGAATTCTGGTAGGAATAGTTCTGTTCATTGGTCCCAGTGAAAATCTAAGTCCGTTTGTTTGGTACACAGTGTGATGACAGGAGAGCCAGGCAGTGGCATATTTGTGATCTGAATTTGCTTTGCATGTCTTTCTGCAGGTACTGATGGGGAGTGAATATTACAGCTGTCCTGCCTCCGGATGTCACCACCTCAGTCCACACACTCTGCTTCACCCAATGACACCTGAACATCTTGACAGCACCCCACTCTGGCCCTAAGTGAGATACAAAGCTGGGATGCCACGGACTACCTGTCATTGACTAAATTTGCAACATAGTTCCTGTCCTAAATCATTATTTCTTTTTTTATTATATTTATTTATTTATTATAGATATATTTATTATATCTGTGTTTATAGGCTCTGGACCTTGCATCTTTTTTTAGTTGTTTGTTTTATTTGAAGCACCTGAATCTTCCAGTGTGTCATAAAATCTGCACTGTGCTAGGCATTATCAACTCTCTGTTCACAAGATTCAGAGTCTTTAACTTGGCAGCCCCTTTTGTCTTCATTGTTTGCATATGAGAATAATTCTAATGTAGACATATCTTTTGATATGTCAATTTTCTTCAATTGTGTCGAGTAACCTATGTGTGAACATGAATAAAGATTCATTGTTGTAAAGCACTGAGAAGTCTAGACTGACTCTTTAAAAAAACATACGCCAGATATTTGGGATCACTACCTTCTTTGCTAAGCTAGCCGAGAGTTTACTACTT
The DNA here is from genome assembly GCF_903992535.2 of Arvicola amphibius. Taxonomy (NCBI): domain Eukaryota; kingdom Metazoa; phylum Chordata; class Mammalia; order Rodentia; family Cricetidae; genus Arvicola; species Arvicola amphibius. Next base: position 61,213,414 of record NC_052065.1, read on the forward strand.
GTTTTATTAAGGCACCAAGATCATCAGGCATTGAGTAGAAGGCTTTGTCAAAGGTGTGGCCCCCCCCTATTGACTTTCTGGCATGAACCTGTGTAGTAAACCTCTGAAGAGGACTATTAGCTGTCCCATGGCTCATCAGTCTTTACCATCTGAGTGGAGTGAACTGGGATTTGGGCCAAAAGCACATTGTTCCACCTCATAGTGCATAGTTTACGAGTAATGCAGTGTCAAAGCTGTTCATGCCATATTGTAGAGAGAGACTGCTCTTTCCTTTCCTCGCTACCCAGATTCAAATAATCACACAGAAACTATATTAATGACAATATTGTTTGACCAATAGCTTAGGCATATTTCTAGCTTTACATCTCAAATTAATCGATTTCTATTATCTGTGAATCATCACGAAGCTTTGACCTACTGGTAAGGCTCTGGCTGGTGTCTGGCTGGCATCCTTCTTCTTTGGCAGCTACATGACGTCTCTTTTACTCAGCCTACTTTTTCTGTATATCTCTGTGAGGACTTTCCACCTGTCTTGAACCTACTAAGCCATTGGCCGGCACAGCTTCTTTAATAACCTATGGTAATAAGACATTTTCATAGCATACAGAGGACAACCCCATATCACTATATACCAGGCTTGTTGCAAACATTCCAACCCCATCCTCCCTTTGCTTCCAGGATCTAGTCCCCTGGGACACTAATCATGTCATGTCAAGAATCATATTTTAGGAATTAAGCTGCATATATTGCTGTGCTTTCAACCTTCACGCTGATTATGGTTTTAGAAGTCCCTGATCCACAGCACCCAACTTGAAAGCATTTCCGGTTTGAAGTGAAAATAATACACCTTTAGACCACGATTGAGTAGTAATTTGTCACTGTGGTTTGGCATTCATATCTTTCCTCTCAATGTAACTGTGCCGTTCATTTCTTTGTCGTTTTTAACAGGAAACATGTATTTTGTGCATAAAGGGAGTCAAAACAAAAAATTCCATGTTCAAGTTAACCCCTGTAAATAGCTGACTTTTACACATATCTTACACTAAAATCTTTATGTCTAAATTTGCTTTAAATTGAAGGATATGTACAACAAGATTGATTCCTGCTGACATGTAGAACCTGCTTTGTGGTCCTTGAAATGATTACCAAGAACTAAAGGAAAAGAAAACAATATTTAAGGTATGAGATGGAAATGCAGTGTAGACTCGACTGCAAGAGCTTTTCTCGATCATGGACAGAAATGTCTCATATCTGCAGAATTCTCTGTTAGTCAGTAAAATTGAAAGTCTATGCATAGGGAAAGGAACTCTGCCAACAGAATTTCTGCATTTGAAGAGGGTGACTCTTGTCCATTGCTGCTTCTTGAGACCCTTTCTGCTCATGTTCAGTGGATTTTTGAGAGGAATCCATTAACACAGGAATGCCTTGTGCTCAAAATATCTTGTGTAAATAAAGCAAGACAACTGTCAACCTGGTAAGATTTAAGAAAGCTTCTGGCCTTCAATGAACTTTTTCTTCATACTATTGTTCGTTTATTCGTTCATTTATTTAATATTCTCTCATGTACGACCCTGACTGCAGTTTTCCCTCCCTTTTCTCCTCCCAGTCATTGCCCAACCACTCCTCTTTTCCAGATCCACTCTTCCACTGTTCGCTTTCAGAAACAAGCAGGTCTCCCAGAGATATCAACCAAATATGGCATATCAAGTTACAGTAAGTCTACAGACATACCCTCCTATCAAAACTGCAGGAGACAGCCCAGGAAGAAGAAAAGGTCCCAGGAGCAGGCCAAAGAGTCAGATCCTCCGCCATCCCCACTGTTAGGAGTCCCACAAGAACACCACACTACTCAGCCATGAAATTTATGCAGACGACCTAAGTCAGACTCATACAGGCTCCCAGATTGTCACGTCAGTCTCTGTGAACCCCTTTGAATCCTCATGAGTTGATTTCTGTCAGTTGTATTTTTGTGGCTCCTACAATCTTCTCTGGCTCCTATAATCCTCCCTCCCCTTTTCTGAGGAGGCATTCCCTGAGTTCCACCTAATGTTTGGCTGTGAGCCTCTGTCTTAGTTAGGGTTTCCATTACTGAGAAGAGTCACTACAACCACAGAAACTCCTATGAAGGAAAACATTTAATGTGGTGGTTCGCAACAGATCAGAGGTTCAGTTCATTATCATCATGGTGGGACAAAGTGACATGCAGGACAACATGATGCTTGAGAGGTAGGTGAGAGTTCTATATTTTCTGCAGGCTATAGAAATTGGTCTGATACACTGGGTGTGGACAGAGCCTATCTGAGACCTGAAAGCACGCACTTCCTCCAACAAGGCCAAACCTACCCCAACAAAGCCCACACCTAATAGAGCTGTTACCTTTGGAAGTCATTTTCTTTCAAACCACCACATTCCACACCCTGGTACCCTAAATCTTGTGCCATATCATTATGAAAAAATGCATTCAGTCCAAATTCAAAAGGCCGCACAATCTGTTATTGTTTCAACAATGGGTAAAAGTCCAAAGTCTCTTCAGAGACTCAATCTTACAACTATAATGCCCCTGTAAAATCAAAATCAAAAAGGATATCACATGCTTCCAACATAGAGTGGCATAGAATTTACATTATCGTCCCAAAATCTAGGAGAATGGAGCATAGTGAAGAAATACTGGAGAAAAATAAGACTGAAAACCAGCTGAAAATACTCCAAACTCTGCATCTTCATGTCTGATGTCACAGTGCTCTTCAGATTTCCACTTCCTGTTAGCAACTTTCCTTGACAGGTATTCCATGGCTCTGACATCCCCAACATCTTGGGGTTTCCATAGCAATCCTGGCTTCGCCTTCCCAGCTTCACACAATGGCTTCTCTGGGCCTGCAGTTTCAGGGACCCTTCTGACATGTGCTTGCCTCAGTGGCTTTTCTCAGTCCTGGAGGAATATTCCATAGCCCCTATTTTCTCTCCCTGAAGACAGAACTAAGTGTTTGAAACTTCCCAGTTCTGCTGCTGCTGCTAGTTTGGGCTGAAATATATACCCTTCAATTAATTTCATCTTCACCAACTTTTTGTTTCTGATGAGTTCATTCACTGCCTAAGCTTGGCTGTCCTGGCACTTCCTCTGTATACCAGGTTAACCTAGAATCAGATATCTGCTAGCTTCTGCTTTGGAGTTCTGGGATTAATGTCTTGCATCAACACATTGGGCTCTAAGATTTTCTTTAATTACTTTTCCCAAGTTGGAAATTGGTCTGTGGGGATCTTGCCCTGAGGTCACCATTGCTTTTTTCTGTTTCTTCATCTGTTTATCTCTTTGAAGACAGCATTTAGCTCTATTCCATTTCCTGCTTCTCCATTACTTTCAAATTTTACATTTTTCAATTTACCTGGCTCAACTTTCTCCTTTTTGTTATAAATATTCATCATATATAACACAAATAATAAAAACACAGAAGCAGATATTGGGGTTCAACCTGAAGATCAGAAAAGCAAAGCACACAAACCTCTAGAGAGTTCTTACCTCTATGAAAACTTCAGACTGAAGGAGAGCAAGTTCCTGTCTCATTCAGACTTCTATTCTTCTTCAGTGCTGAGATTAAAGGCAAGCCTAACCACCGCTGGCCTCTGTGACTAGCAAGTGTGGCTGCTGGGATTAAAGGTGTGTGCCATCAGTGCCTGAACTGTGTGAATTTAGTTTTCCCTGTAACAACTGTCCTAAAGCTTGTGTTTTCTCTGTTGCTAAAGTCCATTGCTTAACCCATACAGATTTGTCTGTCTACCATTTTAAATGTAGGGTGGTTGGCGCTTTTAGAAGAGCAGCAACTGTTTTGCCTTGTTCTCTTATTACCTGAATGGTCAGTGACTGTTCTTTATAATATCTTGCCATATGGTTTCATAAACAGATGTTAATTTATGTTTTGTTTCTAAGATTGGAGTAATGTTAATCTGAGTATGTGAATGTGGTAACAAATCACGTCCCCACAAATTCCTTTCTATGTTATAAACATTTGGTTTCACTATTCCTCTCTATTCTTCTCACTCTAGAGAGTCAACACATCTTGTGCTCTGCCTTACCTGAGATCAAGTTTTGATCCCTAAAAACTGAATATTTATATCCTGAAGAGGCCAATTTTCATGTAAAAATTCTGATAAAATCATTTTTACATGCGCACCTGAGTCTACCAGAAGTTCAATGACAATATAATGTGCTTGTATTTTTAGTTTAGGTCTTTATTCATTCATAGAAGTTTCCAAAAATACTTCCTTTATGGTTTCTCTTGAACTTTTTTTCTCTTCTGTAGTTGTTCTACTCTCTAGAGTAGTGTGGTTTCTCACAGTAGGCAGTAGGTTCTTTATTTACTCTGGGAAAGATTTTCTTCTATAATGGCAGGAAATGGCTGAACTGGATTTGGAATAGGGTCCTGTTAGAGGCTTCTCACAGATTTTCCCCATGGCAAAAGGTTACCTTGAATATTCTTCAATGATATCCAGTCACTAGTCCAATGCCTGCGTTCACAAAACTTTCCGCATAACCCAGAAGGGAGGGACATTCTGAATGGATTATTCTTAGAACAAACATTTTTGTAGGAATGTCCTGTCCACAATCCCTTTTAAGCTGACCATGTTTACCATAATGATCACCCTTGATGTTTGGATTTTTCTTCAAAACTCTGGAAATTAGCTCTCCTAACATCAAATATATGCATCATCATGTTCATGAGATTCTATATTAATTGTGCCTTGAATTCATTCCTCCAAATGGGCTGACCTTGCCTCTAATGGAGTAATTAACATTTTTCATAGAAAATTTGCATCTTCAATAGCCACAGTTTGATTTACTAGTTGTCTACTTCCAAATTTGGTATCATTCTACTTACCGCTGAAGTCAAACTTTGTCAGTAATGTGTACAGGCCCCCCTTGGGTCCTGTATGACTTTAGTAACTGACCCGATTGTTTTTTCCTACTTCTTCTCTTCTGTCCCAGGCATTTAAAACTGCTGTGTGGCATAAATCCAGGGTGTGGTCATCATATCCAGCTTTCTCTGTTAGTATAATCTACCTCCCCAGGAATTTGATCCCTACCTCTAGCACCACTCCATTATTCAATAGTCTTAGCCTCTTCTCTAAACCAGTACTCCAATGCAATAGTGGACCAGGTGCTAAAACAGCTTTACCCAATCAATTCTCTCCAGTCTTTAGGGATAATAATATTACAAACTGACCATGAGATTAACATTTGCTTCACAGAAGTCAAATGCATGCCATATGAGACGATGGCTTCCCTCAATCTCCTTTAATCTAACATTGGCACAAGAGTACAATTAGCTCTAATAGAGCCTCTGCCATTTGACAACTCTTGTAAGGTTATTGGATATCTTAAGGTTGGTTGTCAGAAAATCTTATGCTGTTCTTCTCTATTCTTATAATGCAACACTGAAATCGGTTCTCCATTAAATTCCTCTGTGTGGTTTTGAATATCTTGTGATATGTTTTATTAGGTTTTACTGAGGCCTGTATCACAGCACTGAGATGAGCCAAAATTTTAGTGATAAGACAAAAATGATAAAGCAGATAATGTTTATAATTGACATTGCATACATCCCATCTAAATTAGATATCCTCTTATTTAATTGTTCCAGTTTCAAACTGTCTAGCTCATTATGAAACAGAGACACAAATTCTTCCATTGCAATGGTTTTTCCCATTTTTTGATGTGGGAAAATACTCTCTCTTTTAGCCAGGTGTCCAGGAAGATGCCCCCAGCTAGTTCTTTGGGCAGCTGAAGAGAGGGAGCCAGAAATGGACAGATCCTATAACCATACTCATGAATATCTTGCATATCACCATAGAACCTACATCTGGCGATGGATGGAGATAGAGACAGAGCCCCACATTGGAGCACCGGCCTGAGCTCCCAAGGTCCTGATGAGGAGCAAAAGGAGGGAGATCATGAGCAAGGAAGTCAGGACCGTGAGGGGTGCGTTCACCCATTGAGACGGTGGGACAGTACTAACAGGAGATCACCAAGTCCAGTTGGAATGGGACTGATGGAACATGCGACTAAACTGGACTCTCTGAATGTGGCTGACGGTGGAGGGTGACTGAGAAACCAAGGACAATGGTGATGGGCTTGGACTCTATGACAAGGACAGGCTCTGTGTGAGCCTTGTCAGTTTGGTTGCTCACCTTCCTGGACCTGGGGGGAGTTGGGAGGACCTTGAACTTAACATAGTGAAGGGAACCCTGATGGCTCTTTGGCCTGGAGAGGGAGGGAGTGGGGGTATGGGTTTAAGGGAGGGGAGGGAAGGGGGGAGGAGGAGGGGAGGAGATGGAAATTTTTAATAAATAAAAGAGGAAAAAAACTGGCAGCATGCTCAGGGCCTGTGCAGGTCTAAGTTAGACAAGAGATGGGAATGATTCAAGTGTCCCATATACCTGATGGGCCAACATTATATTAGGAACTTTTGACTGTCTTTCTACTTGAGTCCAACATTAGTTTCTTTCTTTTTCTAACAGATAAAACAGAAATTATTGTTTGTGTTTTATTTTGGACTCTCATAAAAATATGATACTTGAAATTTTTGTCTGTGGTTGGTACACCTTGAAATTTACCATCCTTTTAGTTGGATCTCACATAGAGCTGTTTGGGCTCCTTTTGAGCTATTTTGACAACTGTCATTTGGTGACTAACTTTGAATTTCAGAGTTCTGAGATTTGTGTTTGCATTGAATCATTAGATTTTTTTAATACGCTAAAAAAGTAAATCCAACAATTGGTTGAATTGTTTGGCTACATGTCTTATGACAAGCAAAAGTGAAAATATTTTAGGTTTATTTTATAATCCCATTAAGTTTTTGTGACAGAGAAACAAAAATTTTAATGAGATCTTTATTGTGACTTCCATAGTTATGAAAACTGTTAACTTTCATATTATTTTGGTATGACCCTAAGGTAATTCTAGCTGAATTAGACTTTGTTAACCCAGCATGGTTTATAAACAACATGAAACAGGAACAAAAATCTTTTCCTTGAGTTCTCAAAAATAACAAAGGAAATAACTTCTGGTTATTTCATTACTGCATTTTTATACTTACTATATACTAAAATTATTATTTGAAAAAAAATCTAATTTAAAAAACCCGTGTATGTGCATGTATGAATGAGCATGTTTTAGATAGTCATTTTGTGATTACATTAATATTTGTATGAGCTGCTGCTTTTGTGTGAATTTTTTATCATTTAAAAAAGTGTTTAGCAAAAGTGGATGGATGTTGTAGTAGTCTACTCCTTCGTTTCCCATCCACCAAGACTTCTGAAATAATCACACAGAAACTATATTATTTAAATCACTGCTTGGCCCATTAGCTCTAGCTTCTTATTGGCTAACTCTTACATCTTAATTTAATTCATCTCCATTAATCTGTGCATCACCATGAGGTCATGGCCTACCAAAAAGTATTGGCGTGTCTGTCTCCAGCAGCAGCTCCATGGCTTCTCCTTGACTCTGCCTTTCTTTCTCCCTGCATTCAGTTTAGTTTTCCTATCTCTGCTCTTCCTTATCAACAGGCCAAGGCAGTTTCTTCATTAACCAATGGTATTTACAGCATTCAGAGGGGAGTCCCACATCACCTCCTCTTTTCTTTTTAAATAAAAAATGAAGGTAATAAAATTACATATAACAAAATAGATATCAAGCAAGAATTATAGTTACAATATTTATATCTACTTTATCTTTTATCATAACTAAGTTAAACTATAATTATAACCATCAATTCTTCAACTCCATCAAAGACTACAGAAGGATATCATATTACCTAAGTAAATGGGAGGTGCATTGTAAGCAACTTCCAAAACTCTAGAATTGACAGAGACATCTGGCTACCTGGACAGTCACACAAAGTTCTTCTGTATCATTGTGGTATTCATCTTCAGCCTACAGACACATAGTATCTGGCAGACTTTTCCATGAAGCAAAAAATTTTCCAACGACAGTTCAGCCTATTTTGACAGTTTGTCAGTCACATTTTTCTGTGTCCTGAGAAAGTCTAGCAGACTCTTTCATGAAGCAGGAACCACAAAGGATGATCGCAACTTTAGGCAAGTTCAGCAGCCATTTCTCTGTGGGTCCTGCATGTCCAGTTCATCAAACAGTCCAGGCAAGGGCAGTTTCTTGCCTAAATGGCTAGCAAACTCCATAAGGAGCATCTTCATTGCCCATCTTCCTCTTGAAGTAGATTAGAGCTGCAAGGGTAAGGACATGGAAAAATTTAAGAAAACTTTTGCTTGATTAGTAGCTAATAAGGGCACCATGTTCAAATGCAAGACATCTAGGGCTGGTTGAAAATTGGATGTCTAACTAGGACACTGAGCTCACCACAAAGTGCTCCTGGCATCCTGGCATCAGAACACCTGCTAACACCTAGCTCTGTGGTTTATCAGGGAGCAGAAAAGTCGACCGTTTTGGGGAGAGCTTTGGGGATGGGGGCCTGCTAAACATAACCACTTTGGGGAGGGGGCTTGGCAGAGATAAGGCACACCTGCTGTTATGTAAGACTAACTCCTTTGACCCAAAATGAACCTGGCTGAATAGAGCTCCGAATAAACCTTGCTTTTGCATTCTGGATTTACTTGACTGGGTCCTGGTCATCTCTCTGGGGGCTGCAACTTGGGCACAACACCAGGAGCAGATGTGACTCATGTAATGAAAAGTCCTAAATTCTTAAAACATTTTAAGTGTTAATGCATTACAATGTTATTTTTTTACAATATATGCATATGCATATACGTGTGTGTGTGTACATATATGTATATATGAGAGATTTCCATGCTATGGTATTAGTCATTCAACAATGGCTCCTAACAGAAGGTCAAGAATCTAGTAATTGTTTAGTCCCTGACATTGGATGTCTCAGCCATCCCAGCGTGGTGCTTGTGTCCAAGTAAATGCCTATAGAACTGAAAATCTTTAGTCTACATTGCAATTCTAAAGAAGAAGATTCAATGGTGAATGAGGGAATGCTTCAAAAACAAAATATATAATCATTCCAGAAACAGTTAGGACAAGCATGGAAAAGGCCAAAAATTCTTTTTTTCCATCTCTTTTTATGTGACTGTGACCAGAAGGCATGAGAATATGATGCCTCCAGAAGTTCTTATTTTGGGTTTTCTGCCTTTCCATATGAAGTTGAGTACAGTTCTTTCAAGGTTGGTGAACAATTTTGCTGGAATATTGATAGGCATAGCATTGAATCTGTAGATTGCTTTTGGTAAGATTGCCATTTTTACTATGTTAATTCTACATAGCAGAGAGCATGGGAGATCTTTCCCCTTCCTGGTGTCTTCTTCAATTTCTTTCTTCAAAGATTTAAAGTTCTTGTCATACAAGACTTCCACTCGTTTGGTTAGAGTAACTCTGAGATATTTTATGTGATTTTTGGCTATTGTGAAGGATGATGTTTCTCTGATTTCTTTCTCAGTCCTTTTATCATCTGAGTACAGGAGGGCTACTGATTCTTTTGAGTTAATCTTGTATCCTGGTTCATTACTGAAAGTGTTTTTATGAGTTCTAGAAGTTCCTCGGTAGAATTTTTGGGGTTGCTTATCTATACTATCATGTCATCAGCAAATAGTGAGAGTTTGACTTCTTTATTGATTTGTATCCCCTTCATCTCCTTTTGGTGTCTTATTGCTCTAGCTAAGATCTCAAGATCTATCTTAAATAGGTATGGAGAGAGTGGACAACCTTGTCTTGTTCCTGATTTCAGTAGGATCACTTTAACTTTCTCTCCATTTAGTTTGAAGTTGGCTGTTGGCTTGCTTTATATTGCCTTTATTTTGTATAGGTATGTTCCTTGTATCACTTCTCTTTCCAAGACCTTTGTCATGAAGTGATTTTGTATTTTCTCAAAAGCTTTTTTGGTTTCTAATGAGATGATCATATGGTTTTTATTTTTCAGTTTGGCTACATGGTGGATTTCATTGACAGATTTTCAAATGTTGTATAATCCCTGCATCTCTGGGATAAAGCCAACATGATCATGGTGGATGATAGTTCAGATGTATTCTTTGATCTGATTTACCAGTATTTTATTGAATATTTTTGCATCAATGTTCATTAGTAAGACTGGTCTGTAATTCTCTTTATTCGTAATGTCTTTCTGTGGTTTGGGTATCAGGGTAGTTGTTACCTCATAAATCCAGTTTAGCAATGTTCCTTCTGTTTCCATTGTGTCAAATCATTTGAGGAGTATTAGTATTAGTTCTTCTTTGAAAATCTTGTAGAATTTTGATCTGAAACCATCTGGTCCTGAGCTTTTTTGTTGTGAGATTTTGATGACTGTTTCTATTTCTTCAGCAGTTATAGGTCTGTTTAATTTTTTATCTGGCCTTGATTTAATTTTAGTAAACAATGTTTATCCAGAAAGCTGTTCATTTCCTTTAAGTTTTCCAATTTTGTGGAGTACAGGTTTTTGAAATATGATCTGGGGATTTTCTGTATTTCCTCTGTGTCTAATGTTATGGACCCCTTTTCATTTTTGATTTTCTAATTTTGATATTCTCTCTCTGCCTTTTGGTTAGTTTGGATAAAGGTTTGTCTATTTTGTTGATTTTCTGGAAGAACCAACTCTTTGTCTCATTGATTCTTTGTATTGTTTTCTTTGTTGCTCTTTTGTTGATTTCAGCTCTCAATTTTATTATTTCCTGCCATATAGTTCTCTTGGGTGAGTTCGTTTATTTTTTTCTAAAGTTTTCAAATGTTCTGTTAATTCACTAGTGTTGGATTTTTCCAGCTTCCTTATGTAGGCATTTAGTACTATGAACTTTCCTCTTAACACTGCTTTCATTGTGTTTCATAAATTTGGGGATTTTGTGTGGTCATTTTCATTGAATTTTAGTAAGTCTTTAATTTCTCTATTTATTCCTTGACCCATTGATGATTCAGGTGAGCATTGTTTAATTTCCATGTGTCTGTGGGCTTTATGGAATTAGTATTGCTGTTGACTTCTAGTTTTCAACCATGGTGATCTGATAAGATACATGGGGTTTTTCCATTTTTTGTATTTGGTGAGTATTTTTTGTTACTGAGTATGTGGTCAGTTATTTGAGAAGGTTCCATGAGATGCTGAGAAGAAGGTATATTCTTTTCTGTTTGGATGGAATAGTCTATAGATATCTGTTAAGTCCAATTGAGTCATAACATCTGTTAGTTCCCTTATTTCTCTGTTAATGTTTTGTTTGACTGGATTGTTCAGTGGTGAAAGTGGAGTGTTGAAATCTCCCACTATTAGTGTGTTGGGGTTTAATGTATGGTTTAAGGTTTAGAATTGTTCCTTTTACATATGAGGGTGCCCTTGTATTTGGGGGCATAGATGTTCAGTATTAAGATTTCCTCTTGATGGATTTTTCCAGTGACTAATATGAAATATCTTTTTGTGTCTTTTGATGGATTTTTGTTTAAAATCTATTTTGTTAGATATTAAGATAGCTACACCCGCTTGTTTCTTAGGTCCATTTGATTGGAATATTTTCCCCAACTCTTTATTCTGAGATGATGTCTGTTTTTGAGGTTGATAAGTGTTTCTTGTATGCAGAAGAAGGATGGATTCTGTTTTCATATCCAATCTGTTATCCTGTGCCTTTTTAAAGGTGAGTTGAGCCCAGTCCATTTATATTAAGGGATATAAATGACCAGTGATTCCTATCTCCTATTAATTATTTTTTATTGTTGGTGATATTAATTTGTGTGTTTTCCCCTTCTTTGGGATTTGGTGCTATGAGACCATCAATTGTCTGTATATATATTGATGTAGCAAACATCCTTGAGTTGGAGTTTTCCTTCTAGTATTTTGTGTAGGTCTGGGTTTGTGGCTAGGTATTGGTTAAATCTAGTTTTGTTTTGGAATATCTTGTTTTGTCCTTCTATGGTGATTGAAAGTTTTGCTGGGTTTAGCAGTCTGAGATGGCATCCATGTTCTCTTAATGTCTGCATAACATTTGACCATGACCTTATGGTTTTCATTTTCTCCAATGAAAATTCAGGTATAATTTTGATAGGTCTGCCTTCATATGTTACTTGGACTTTTTCCTTTGCAGCTCTTAATATTCTTTCTTTACTCTGTATGTTTAATGTTTTGATTATTATGTGGCAAGGGTACATTCTTTCTTTGATCCATATATTTGGTGTTCTGTAAGCATCTTGTATATTCATAGGCATGTCTTTCTTTAGGTTGGGGAAGTTTTCTTCTATGATTTTGTTGAATATATTTTCTGTGCTTTTTAGTTGAAATTCTTCTCTTTCTTCTATACCTTCTATACCTATTATTTTTAGGTTTGGCCTTTTCATGGTGCCCCATATTTCCTGGATATTTTGGGTTAAGTTTTTGTTAGCTTTAATGTTTTCTTTGACGAGTCTATTTCCTCTCTTGTATCTTCCGCGCCTAAGATTCTCTCTTCCATCTCTTGTATTCTGCTGTTTATGCTTGCATTTGTGGTTACTGATCATTTTTTCATGATTTCTGTTTCTATAAATCTCTCAGCTTCTGTTTTATTTATTGTCTTTCTCTCAGTTTTCAAGTCTTGAATAGTTTCTTTCATATGTTTGATTGCTTTTTTTGTTTTCTTTAAGGGATTTGCCAATGTCTTCCAAGTTTTTGTTTGTCTTTTCCTTTATTTCTATGAGGGAATTTCTCATTTCCTCTTTAAGAATTTCAAACATTCTCCTGAAGTTATGTTTAGGTCATTTTCTTCTGTTTCATTAATATTTGGTTTTTCAAGTCTTGCTGTTGTAGGGTCTTCAGGTTTTACTGGTGTCATGTTCCTCTTTGTGGTATTGCATGTGTTCTTATCTTTTCTACTCATCTTTTCCTCTAATAGGTGTGTTTGGGGTTGTTAGTGATTCTGTTGATTAATATTCTAGTTGCCCGTGAATCCAAGGCTCAGATGGTTGTTCCCCACAGTACAGTTAGTGCCATGGTTCTAGTTACCCCTTTGGTCACTCTGTGTTTCTGGAGGTCGCTCAGCACTCTGGGGCTTTGCTCTACTCCCTTGGAGTTTGCTGTCTCAGGCCTGCTCTAGCCTAGGTTGTTGGCTTTGACCTGTTTCTCTAAATCCTGGTCTGTATCTGCTCATGCAGAAGTCCCTGGCTTGGAGTTGATCTTGCAAATGTCTCTGTCTCTGGTCCACTCCAACAGAGTTCCCAGGCTCTGGTGTGCCAAGACCTGCAGAGGATTTGGCTCAGGCTTACTCCCTCAGAGTTCCCAGACTCGTGCTCAGACTTGGACCCACAGATTTCTGGTTCCTATTCCTTTTGATGTACCAGACCAACGCCCAGCCCCACAGAGGTCCTGGCTCAAGCCTACTTCTTCTAAAGTCCCACACTCAAGCCTGGACTTGCAGAGATCTCTGGTTCCTGCCTACTCTCTTGGATGTCCCAGATTCATACTCAGACTTGCAAGGGACCTGGCTCAGGCCTAGTTCCTCAGAAATCCTAGACTCACACCCAGACACACAGTGGTCCTGGTTTAGGTCTACTCCCTTGAAGGTCCCATATTCACATCTGGACCCTCAGCAGTCTCTGTATCTGGCTCTCTTACTCAGCAGTTGTTCCCTTGTACCTGTTCCTGTGGAGTTCCCTATCTCAGGTCTTCTCTCGCCCAGGTCGCTGGCTCAGTCCTGGTCCGCCAATGTCCCTGAAGTGGATCTGTTCCTGCTGCCATGGAGCTTGCTTTTTCAGCTCCACTCCAGCTTAAGTAGCTGGTTCAGTCCCACTCCTGTGGAATTTGTTGCTTCAGGCCAGCTTCAGGCCAGCTCCAGCCTAAGGTGCAGTTCATTGCCTCTGGCCTGCTTTGGCCTAGGTTACCTGCTTTGAGCTGTTTCTGTAAATCCAGGTCTGGATCTGCTCCTGCAGAGGTCCCTGGCTTAGAGGTGGTCCTGCAAAGGTCTCTGGCTCCAGTCTACTCCCATGGAGTTCCCAGGCTCAGGTATGCCCAGATCCGCAGAGGATCTGGCTCATTTTTATTCCCTCAGAGGTTCCAGACTCATGCTCAGACCCAGACCAGCAGAGGTTTCTGGTTTCTACCTATACCCTTTGATGTACCAGGCCAATGCCAGGATCCACAGAGGACCTGACTCAAGTCTACTCCCTCTGAGGTCCCAGACTCATGCCTGGACATACAGAGATCTCTCTACACTTCTTCATTGTGTAGTTTTTTAGACAATATACTTTGAAATGTTAACTCTGGATACTGAATCGTAGAAAAGCATAATTATGGGACTTCCACAACATTTACCATGTTTTAAAACAATTATTTGTTCAAACAATGAACTTCTAGAAAGCTTACTGCAAGTATGTTTATTTAAAACATTGATTGGAAACATAAATCTTGTCCAGTTATAAAATTTTGCCTTGAGTACATAAATTTTGATGAGGGATTTTCTTCCACACGAGTCTAGAAGAAACTTTTACTCTATTAATTTTAGTAGTCTGTCACAACAGAAAATGTGAGCAGAAAATGCTTTGATTACAAGTTCAGAAGTTTTCCAAACTGATTTTTGCTGAGCAAACAAATATGAAATATAATGTGAAAGAAGTTAAGTTCAGAAAGCCTCATTTTGTCTTATAATTCAACGGGATATACTTAATTATTCTGTCAAACAAAGTGTAGTATGGGTGGGAGTATCTTAAATTCATTTTCCTGTGGCTGTGACCAAATTTCTTAACACAAGCATTTGTTTTACTTCATGGTTATAGACCACATGCTATCATAACAAGAAGTCCCTGTGGCAGGAGCTTGATAAAACCAGCAACATTACTACCATAATTAAGAACACAGAAGGATGAGTAAGTGAATGTTGCATTGCACATGGCTCAATTTTTCTACTCTTCATACAGTTCAGGAGCTCCTGTTTAGGGAATGAATGTCATCCATGGTGGGCCAGAGCTCTTCTCATCTCAATTATCACATGCACGCGTCATATGCACATATATTTATATTTAAATCTGGACTCTATATCTAAGAGAATACATACAATGAATTTTTGTATCAATGTTTTTTTTCTGTCTGAGTCAAGATTATTACTAAGTAACATGATCTCTAGTTTGATCTATTATTCTGAAAACTGCATTATCTCATTCCTCTTTCTAGACAGATAAAATTTATATCTGTGTGTATGTCTATTAGTAAGACACTCAGCTAAGTTTCTTCACTTCAGTGTAGTGTACAGTATTGTAATAGATATGGATCTGCCAGTATCTCTGTGGAATGCCAACTTATTTTCCACTAAGCACTTAAAATAAACTTGAAAAATGTGGTAAAATTAAGTTATGGACCCACCAGTCAAAGGAAATGGTAAATATAAGAAAGATATGAAACACCCAGGAAATCTGTAACACTCTGAGAAGATAACACTTATGAATAGTAAGTATAGAGAGAGAAGAAACCTAGGTTAAAATCACAAAAATCTTTTTAAAAAATTAGACCTCCAAAAGTAGTACCAAGTGATTGGTAAATGAGACCATTCACAATAAAAAAATATAAAAACATTGTTGAGGCAATCATATAACAGTGTGCTGTCAACACCATTGAGCAATGTCAGAGATCTAACAACAGTATCAATGAAAACCTTTAATGATAAGTTACTCTGAAGTTTATAGAAAAAGTTTAAGAAGGAGAGTATTTAGCCCTATTGAAAAAGTGCTTCCTTATCATGAGTGAAATGCATGAATGTCTGGAATACATTCTCCAGTACCACTTCAAAATCTAGTGTGTGATAGCAAATACACAAAAGCCTAACACTTAGGAAATGGAGGATGGAAGACGAGAAATTCAAAATCATCTTTAGCTATACATCCAATTTGAGGCCAGCCTATGAACCATGAGACTATGTTAATAATTTTGTAAAGAGACTTTGAGATTTAAGAACAGGAGTTTAAGCATAGATTGAAAGACAGCCATATTTGTCACTTATGCTACCTGGTATGGCAGCCACAAACAGTACCTCGTGTAGAAGATTATGTGTTTGATTTTTATTGGTACACACATATGAAAAACAAGTGATATATTATTATTGTACTATATGGTGCATATCTACAGCAAACTTCTCAATTTCAGCACTATCAATATTTGGGGTAAACACTCCTTGCTTACAGACACCATCTTGTGCATTGCACAATGCTCAAGAGTTTATTCAGCTCCCACCCCAAAGATGTTCATAACATTTTCTCAATAGGGTAACAAAAACTATTTCTACTAATAACCACATATCATAGTTTTTGGAGATCATGAAAAAAGAAGAGCGCAATGAATATATGCATTATACTTCCTATATTGATCTCTCCTTTTATATTGTTCAGTATTCCCTGCCTATAAAATGATGCCATCCATATTGTATGGCTGTGATGGATAGTTTTATGTCACCTTGACATAAGTTAGAGGGAACTTCATTTGGGAAAATCCTCCATATAATTTGTCTATGTTCAAGTCAATGTTGCATTTTTATTAATTTTTTTATATAGGAGGGCCCACATTATTGTAGTTGCAGACACTTTGAGGCTGCCTACCTTGAAAAAAAAACATTATGCTAAGCAATGACAAGGAGCAAATAGTAATCAGCATTCCTCCATTGTCTCAGTATCATTTCCTGTCTCTGAGATTCTGCCCTGCTTGAGTACGTGCCAATTTCCCTGGATGATGGACTGTATATAAATCTAAAATCTAAAATCTAAAATCTTTCCTCCTAACCTGCTTTTGTTCATAAAATTTTATCATAGCAAATAAAAGCCTAACGAAGACAACAGGTCTTACAATTTCAATTGATATAATAAGGTAATTCCCTATACACATGAACAAAGATCCATTTTTAAGCTGATTATAAATTTGGTCAAAATGACATCTAACACTAATCATCATATCACATATTCTCTAAGGGCCCATGTTGTCTTGAATTCCCTGGTTGAAAATCACTGATACAGAAAATGAGGAAAAAGCATTTCTGTCATTCCTTCATACACTTAGAAAGGGAGAGTTGTCGTGTAAAATAGTCAAAAGGTTATTGTTTTTGAGTGATCTCTTCCTGCTGACACACATTAGTACCTTGATGGTTAGCAAAGAAAGTTTATGAAAAAAAAACTGTGACAAAAAACACATGAAACATGTCTATTTTTCTTTTGCTTTGATTAAATTTGTGTGTCAATCTTAGATAGCCCTTTAAGATGCATTAAAGCTATAAATATTAGAAAATGTCTCTAATACCAACATTGAAGATCATAGATTTCATATGTCTATGAAGACCACTATGAGTCCAAGGTTATGGGAAATGATATGATTTACTATTTGAAACACCTTCTCAGTGCTCCACAAATAAAAAAAAAACATATTTAAAAGGAGTGAGAATATCTGAGATCCTGGACTTATGAAACATCCTATCAAGATCTTACATTTAAGTTAAAACTGATCTCCATCATAATCACTTAATGCATTGCTGAAACATATGTAACCCACAGGTGTCTAAAAGTAGTACACTTAGAAATGCATTCAGCTCATGCAAATGAAATCATGATATCTCAAAACTCTAACTTGTCACTGGAGCTGTGTTTGGTCTTTAATAGATGTTAGCATGACTATCATTTATCCCAACATTTGAAACTGAATCATAGCTCCAGTTGAAAATATTGAAGGCTGCATCTATGGAAAGCAGATCAGGAAATGAGACTTACAGCACACTGTCACAGGATAATAATTTAGTTGTCTTCCTGGATAAGTGAGGTAGCTTTGTCCATTAGCTTCTATCATTCAAACTTAGTATACAGGACACAAAATGTTTGTACAGCCTTTGACTGCATATGGTGGTATTTAGAAACATTTTTTGTAGGACTTAAATGCAAGCACAGTCTCTGTTTACTAATGGCACCGACTATCTGGGTGTGGATTCACATGAGAACTAAAACAGCATTAGAAAAGAAGACTTCTAGACCCCCCCCAAAAAATGGGAGCCAAGCACAGTTTCTTAATAGCTGCATTTTCTTTTCAGATAGGCCTTGTTTGCTGGCAGTGCGCAAAGGCACAATTCCTTTAAAAGAAGACTTCCTGACTCAGAAATATTTTGACTAAAATTTCTATCCTGCCTGGTCCCACAGCTCTTCAGTCCCAAAGAAAAACCACAGAGGCCAACATTAATTATAAACTGGTGGCCTAGTAGCTCAGGCTATCTTATTAACTAATTCTTACATCTTACATTAACCCATAATTCTTGCCTGTGCTAGCCACATGGCTTTGTACCTTCATCAGTGAGGCATTTTCATCTTGCTTCCTCTGTGGCTGGGTGACGACTGCAGAATGAACCTTTCCTCTTCCTAGAATTCTCCTATTCTCATTGCTCCACCTATACTCCCTTGGCGGGAGTGCCAAACCGAGTCTGCAGTACCAGCAGAGGAAGCCGGGAAGCTGGTCAGGCATGCCCTGTAATGGCAGTGGGGTCACGCTGGTTCAGTGGCGGCTGCACAAGCTCGAAAAGCTGGGACGCAATGCAGGCAGTAACTGCTTGTCTCTGGCAGGTCAGGGCGGAGGCCAAACTCAGCTGGTACTGGCACCTCCTGAGGGGTTAGCATGCTTGGGCTGAGTCATGGGTGCCTGTCCTGTGCTCTGTACAAGCAGGGCTAGTGCCTGGCTAGCTCAGTCGGTAGAGCATGAGACTCTTAATCTCAGGGTCTTGGGTTCGAGCCCCACACTGGGCGCAAAAATGAAGGGGCATGGTTGATCGGCAGTTATGATTAACCAGTCTAGCTTTAATATATATATATTCAGCTTAAATAAAGGAAAGAAAACCGAACTTACAAATCCAAGGTTCCAGTGAGGAGCCCAGGAAAACAAAGAGCAGGCGGGCCACAGGCCAGCAAGATTTTATAAGTAAATATTAGCCTAAGGCGGACACGCCTTACAAACAAGGTGATTGGCTGGGCTTCCCCTTCATATACTCATTGTTAATTTCACAGAATCTAGAGTGACATATAATGTTTCTGGACACACTTGTAAGACACTATCTCTATTTCATTAACCTCTGGGAATTCCTGTATGGGGTTATTTTAAATAGGTGGGTTGAAGTGGGAAGACCTATCCTAAAGGTGGGTAGCATCATTTCATGGGCTTGGGCCATGGACTATATGAAAAGGAGAAAGCCAATCAAATGTAGCATTTGCCTCTCTCTGGTTTCTATCTATGACTGCAAGGTAATTAGCAATCTCAAGATCCTGCCACATGACTCCCTTGCACCTATAAACTAGATCCCAAACTTTCAGGCAAAATGACACTTCTTTCAAGAATTTAGATTGGTGCTTTCCTTAGGGAGTTCCTCAAGTTAGTCCATTCCATTCAAGTTATACTTACTTAGAATTATTTTATTGCTTTAGTTGATGCTTTCTCTGGGGTGAATATTTTCTTTTACATTTCCCTAGGAAATGTCTCACAAGTAAAGACATAAAAACCGGTAAGGAAACATGGAACACTTGTTAAGCTAATTAAGTATAGGATAGCTTGAAAATGTTTTGTATGTAATAAAGATGGAATACAAGGAGAATAAAAGTTGGGATGAGATACCTCAAATTTTAAAACTCTTGTAAAAGAAAAATCAAAAGGAGCAAAAGAGGGAGCAAGGAAATATGGGAAAATCTTCACAGGTATTTTGAAAAAAGCATTGGGGAGATTTCTTATAGCAATCTATAACATACTTTGTGAAATATCATCTGGTGGAGAGCTGCAATTTGTATAACATGGGAAATCATTCTGCTTTAATTTTTAAGAATTTAAAGGATGATGTAAGGGGTCATTGTCTTCTGACACTTATTTCCATATTTACTATGTTCCTTGATAATTTACTGTCACTAAGAGTAATTCAATTCCAGAACTTATAAGATTAAGTGGGTAAGAATTTATTTACTGAAAATCCATAAACCTCTCGATGAAAAACTGGAGCACCCAAGACAAGAAATATAACTGGAAGCCCACTTCTCTTCCTCGGGCATGGTTCTGAATCTGGAAGGTTTTGGGAGGTATCCGAAAAATAGTTGTGATTACTCCTTGTAATTTTGGATTTTCAAGTGTATGGAAGTTGGAAATTTATATTTAAAGGATAGAATGTAGTAGGGAATGCTGGGGAAGAGTAAAAGAAAGAGAAATTATGCCACCCACTAGAAATAGAAAGCAAGAAAGGGTTGCCATTGCCAGCGCAGTGCCAATCTTCTGGGTATCTGGGAAAGAGGGTGTGTGGAAAGATGGGGGAAAGGCAATCCCATCCTTGCGAATGATGGATAAATAGTTGTACACGATGGATAGGAAGACAAAAATGCTAGCAATGACGTTCAGAATCCCTGGAACCGTGAATGGATTGTAGGTGGCTTTCTTCCGGAGTCTCCCTGAGTACAATTTCCAAAGAGCCACAATGACAGTGACTGTGGCAATCATGCCAAGAAAGCTGGAGATCAGTAGAAGGTGTTGAGACACTCGAATATCCAAAGGGACGAAGGTGTCCTGGTTTTTATATTTGTAACACACTTTGGAAATGTTGGAATCGCCTTCCTGGTGGTAAACACAGGTTTTCCACATCCCCACTAAAGTCATTCTGGGCTTGGAATCCAAGGGCTCCTGAAAATACCACACTCGCCACTGAGGGAGGCTCATGGAGACGCTGCACAGGATCCATGCTAGAGTGGCCAAAGCAAAGCCTCCTAGCTGCCTGTTGGCATGCCTGCTGACCATCACAATGGTGACTCTGAACACCTGGCAACTGCAAAGAAACACAGGACATCATGAGGATGAATTCTTCAGGACTGGGAGATTATCCCTAGTGGGGGCAGGAGCAGGGAAGAAGGGTTTTGTTGAGCAGATGGACTTTTGACCAGGCAATCTCCTGCAGGGAGTGTGTTCTGATCAAACTCAAAAAGAATTGCTCAATGGGAACATTTAGTAGCTCATTGATAATCCACACACGATTAAGATTTTCTTTTTCCACTGTTTACAGAATCACAATGAATTTTTGGTTCCACATATTTAGTATTTCAGATAATCATGATAATATGAAATTTCATGTGAAAATAGAAAGCTACTTCAAGCACAACAATTTGATAATTTATGAAATAGCCATATCATGGAGTTATTTGCCAACCTTAAAGATAGAAGTGTAGTTATACATTAATTTTTTTTTTACTCAGACCATTTAACTATTCATTTGTGTGACACTGTATGTCTTTGTATCCCTGGCTGGCCTAGAACTATCTCCCCATTGTGGCCTTTAGTTAGAAGCAATCCTGCTTCCTCTCCTTTCAACTGCTGGCATTAGAGTCAGTAGCCACCACACAATGTAACTAATGTCAGGTTTTATCATGTATGAGAAGTTTGTCAACTTTTATAATGACAAGTTTCTCATTGTATGGATGAACCATGGTTTTCCTGATCAATCATTGAGTTCCTATATCTGGATTAATACCAGATTTACTTAAAATCAATGGTGTCATGTGCATCATGTATGGGAATTGTCATGTATAATACACACACACACACACATACACACACACATATATATGTGAAACTTATGTAAATATACATTCACATTTTCCTTGGTTTTATCCTCAATGAAAGAACTGAGCTTGTGTAATACAGTGGCAAGTGTGTATTTTAGAACTTACTAAATCTAAGGCAGGATGAAGTTTAGAAAATTTACTGTAGAAAGAAAATAAAGTTATAGTAACTATAATATAATCTACAACTAAGAACACAAATATCAAAACTATAAAAATGACTGCAACTAAGAACACCTTTTAATAATGACTTTAAGAACCAGTGATGTCTACTTCACAATCAAAAACTCAAATTGGATAAAGAAACAAGAGCTATCTTTGTATGGTTTATTAGGAACTCATTGTGTTTTCAAAGTCAGGAGTGACCTTGGATGAAAAAATTATCCTAAGCAAATAGGAATAGTAAACAAACAGTTTACTCTACCCTAATTTCAGACAAGATAGACTTCAAAATAAAATAAATGAAAGGAGACAAAAAAAGGGATACTTCCGGGACACAGCATCTAACCTCCCCATCCATCCAGATCTCACTTAACATTCTTCAGGGTCTAACCCAGTGAGTGTCCTTGACCTTCCCCTGACACATAGACTTCCCAACTACAAAATCTATCCCTGAGACCCATAGCTATGGCCAAGCCCAGTATAACCACCAATGTGTTCATGTCAAACAACCTCTAGGCTTCTGCCAGGAACAACGCTGCTTGCCTCCCATCTAGAAGGCCTCTCCTTTACCACATAAAACTTTTTCATCCAGTCAAATCTATGCCCTCCATCAAGTCCCGGAACATGAGGGACATCGTATGTTCACTGTTCACTCATCTCAGTTCACTTTTACCAGTAGACTTCATTCCTCTCTAGCCATTTTCAAACTTTCTGTACAATATGCCCAACATGCCCATACTTTTTCTTTTTTGATCCAATCTGGTCTGTGCATATATGACAGAAACTAACAGAATAAGTCCATATGCCCAGATCTCACTACAAAATTCAATCAATCTGAAAAACCAAGTCAGTGCTTTCTCTGCAAAACCTACTAGACCTGGACAAGCATTTGCTAATGAGAACTGTATAGATGAACCCCAGGACAAGGACTCATAATTTAAAATGACAATCATAGACTTCAGTAAAGGATCCCAGGAATATAAAAAGACAAAAAGAAACAGTCATTAAAGGTAAAGAGACAGAACGGAAGGAGAACAAATGCTTGAGTGATGCCCAAGAAGCACAAACATAAGATTGGTAAAAATGACAAAGTCAGCCTTGGACCTGAGAACAGAATTCAACCAGGAGATACAAATATTGAGGACAACTCAAGCTAAGATAAAAATCCAGTAATTAAAGTAGAAAACTCAGAGGAAAGCCTTGTAAGTAGAATGACTGTAGCAGAAGAAAGAACATCAGAACTCAGAGACAAAGTAGAGGATCTAGATCAAACAAGCAAGGAATATGAAAATTTTACAGAAACACAGAGAAGGAACATACAAGAAATGTGGCACATCATAAAAAACCGAACCTTCAAATTGAAGGCATAGATGAGGGAGAAGATTGCCAAGTCAATAGCACAGACCGGGAACTCTTCAAGATCTTAGAAGAAAACTTCCCCAAACTAAGGTAAAGCACACCCATGCAAATGCAGAAGCACATAGAACACCAAATGGGAGAGAAAATCCCACAGCATATTATAGTTAAAACACTAACTATATATAAATATATAACAAAGAAAGTGCATTTAAACCTGCTTTGGAAAAACATAAATCACATGAAAAACCCCACAGATTGGGAGATTATTCTACATAAGTTTTGCTTTTATTGGTTAATAAATAAAGGTGCTTTGGCATATTGCAGGGTAGAATATAGGAAGACTGAAATATATGTATGTATGTATATATATATATATATATATATATATATATATAGAGAGAGAGAGAGAGAGAGAATTAATACTCAGAAAGCATAAAGAAAAAATTAAAAGGATAGAAAGAATATAGCCAATCAAATAATGAGATAATGAGTCAGGTACTTGAGCATAAAGTTCTCAAAAGAAGAAAATGTGACCAAATCCACATAACATTTCAAAATTTGTTCATCATTCTTAGCAATTGAAGAAGTGAAAATCAAAACTTAAGATTTCATCATTTTCATCCCAGTAGGATGGCAATGATCAACAAAACTAGTGACAACTAATGCTGAAGTGGGTGTGGGGGAAAGAGTTCTCATTCACATTTTTGGGGATTGCAAACCTGTAAAGCAATTATCAAAATCAATGCAGAGACTTCACAGGAAACAGGGGCTGGAAAGATGGCTCAGTGGTTAAGAGCACTGGCTGCTCTTCCAAAGGTCCTGAGTTCAATTTCCAGCAACCACGTGGTGGCTCACAACCATCTCTAATGAGATCTAGCGCCCTCCTCTGGTGTGCGGGAATACACGGAGGTAGAACACTGTATACATAATAAATAAATAAATCTAAAGAGAAAGAATTCACAGGAAACAAAATAGATCTACCACATTACCCAGTTATACCACTCCTTGAAATATGTCCAAAGGAAAAGACATCCTACTCCAAACATATTTGCTCAACCATGTTCACTGTTGCTCTATTCACTATAGCTAGGACAGGGAAAAAAACCTTAATATCCATCAAACAACAAATAGATAATGAAAATGCAGTGCATAAGCACTATAGAATACTATTCAGATGTAAAGAAAAATGAAATAATAAACTTTGCGGGCAAGTGGATGGAAAAATAAACAATACTGAGTGAGCTAACCCAGGACCAGAAAGAAAAACATCACGTGTTTTCACTCATTGAAAGCTCCTAGGTATAAAACATCAGATGTGAGTATATATTCTAGATCAACTCCCTAAACATAGATAATAAAAGGCCCCATTTGTCACTATATGTGGCAGAGGACCAATGCAGAGGAGAATGGCAGGTTACGAGAAATCTTTTGTGGGAAATAGAGAAAATGGGGATTCAGGGAGGGATGAAGGAAATAATAAAGACAGAAGGAGTATGGTAGAGGGTAAAACAACAGTAAGAATTTCTGAAAATTTATGATAAACCATACTATTATTTCCTTAAAAAGTAAATGACATATAAAGCATATGAATTCTGTATAAATATAGTGTATAAAAGAAAATATCTCATCTGCACTTATAGGCAAATATCAGCTAACACAATCTACAGCTGCAGGCATAGAAGCCCTCTTTTGAATTATTGGTGAGGGCTATCAAAGAGAATACCAAAACAGAATATTGCTATTGCCTTTGTCTGCCCCTTAGAGGTAAAAGGTAGCTCCCTACTGATAAAGACACCATAAACTTCAGACTCAGTTCAGAAACCTCTCAGGTGGAACTCACCTGAGTGCAGCCTCCCTCTGGTCTAACTTTAATGGTACCACGAAGGTTTTCAAGGTAGGAAAACAACCAATAGACCTATCCGGCTATGATGCCTATGAACCACAACAATGACCACCATGGAAAGATAGCCCTAGAGATCCAGTGATGGCATGCCAAACTCTCTAAATGTATTTAAGGCCCATTTATGAGAGGCAAGCCATGCCTAATACAGGAAACCTGCGAAAATACAGAGAATGTCATGGATCCTGGAGGAGAACATGTAACTACCACTTTACTGTCAATATACATGTAGTGGTGCGCCTACCTTTTCAAAGTCAGTCATAAATTCTGATATGGATACTTAGAAACATTAATTACATATACAACAAATGTGAATGCAGCTTATACTTACACGTATAAGTACACTTACCTGTTACACTGTCTCTAAACGAATTGGTGGCCAGTTATTTGACAGAATCACCTAGACTAAGGAAAACATGATGGCTTCCCTCATGTGCTCTTCAAGACTGGCTGCTGACTTCACAACCAGTTGAGTGGTGACTGGCCTGTTCACAGTTCTGAGACCTTTATTACATCATCAAATGTTATCTCCCACTGAGATCCTCTCGCAAGTGTCACTCATTAGTGTATGAGTGCAAAAGAAATTTAACTAACCATGATAAATTTTCAGTTCCCTTTGTTATGTTTCTTACACAGTATTTGAGAAGTGGGGTGTGTTTGCCAGTGTGTCTCCCTGCTCATAGTCAAGACATACCTGACTGGTTTATCCCTGTCTATAAATTGTTTTCTTTCTTTATGAGGCACAATTTCGAACCCTGTCATTGGAGGTAGTGACATTTTAAAAAGTTATTGCTATATGTAGATCCGGTGCTAGAAGAAGTGGCATCAACATACCAGGAAAGCTCCTAGTTAACTCCCAAGAATTGTTCACAAAAATCTAGGGGTAGGGAACAACCAATGATATGGCTGGGATGAAGGGAGAGATCTCCTGAAACCACATGTAGAAAACCCTTTCAGTATACAACTGTCAATCATGATAGATGCAACTAGTCTATACTATTTTGAAATGTATTGAAGGAAATGTTTCAATGTTGGCCAATAAATAGCTCATTTTAAAACTATACCACTAGCTCAATCCTGGTTCTTTAACAATATAGAAGGAAAAGGGAGAGATGATGGCAGAACAGAATTAAAGGGAAGGAAGGGAATGATGAAATTAGTAGCAATATGGCCATTTTCTTATTTGGTTTTTATTTTTGAGACAATTTCTACATCTAGATCATGGTCACCCTGAATGTATAGACATGCTATCACTGACTTCAGGGCACTGGTATTACAGGCATGTTCCACCATGCTTCTTCTAAGCCCTTGTATTAGTTGCTTTTCTACTGCTGTGATAAAATACTTTGAGAAATGAATCTTGTAGGAGGAGGGAATAATTCAGGCTCATGTTTCCAGATGGACAGGAAAACATGACAGCAGGCAACCAGGTCAGGAAACTGAGACCTTAGAGCAAGGAGAGAGGCTGCTTGGTCATTCCTGACTGCTCAGCTCTGAAATAATTACACAGAAACTGCATTAATTAAATAACTGCTTGACCCATTCGTTCTAGCTTTTTATTGGCTAACTCTTATATTAATTTAACCCATTTCTATTAACCTGTATATCACCACATGGCTGTGGCTTAGTGGGTAAAGTTCACAGCATCTATCTCTGGTGGCTCCATGGCTTCTCTCTGACTCTGCCCTTCTTCCTTCCAGCATTCAGCTTAGTTTTCCCCACCTGCTTTTGTTCTTTCCTGCCATAGGCTCAAAGCGGTTCTTTACTCATCATCGAATGAAAAACAACACACTACAGAAGGACCTCCCACACCAAGACCTCATATCTCCATCCTTGAGAAACCAAACTAGAGTTGGACAAGGCTATGAACTCTCAAAGACCTCCTATAGTGAATGTGGTACTTTCTCCAACAAGTCTGTACATCCTAATGTTTCCACAACGCCCCAAAAGAGCATCATCATTCATGGACCAAGTGTTCACACACATGATCCTATGTGAAACCATCTCATTTAAACTACAACAGTACCCATAGGAAATTAATATAGCTACTCTGTCTAGTACATATCACTTTACAGAGACTGTGGCAGCATGAACAGGGCATGCACAGGTCCAAGCCATATCCGTGCACTGAGAGTAGAAGTGGACATGAGTTCCTATTCCTAACCTACAAGGTATATTCAATTGACAATTACTTGAAAAGGAGAGATGAGTTTTCTCCAATGGAGCCTTACCAGGTATATAATTCACACTTAAGGGCAGGTCCCATGCCCAGCAGTAAATATTCAATACAAATTAACTCAAGGGTAGTTTTTTTTAAAACTTTGCTTTATAATGTTTTTGGACATTTTTTACCTTACTGAACTATTGGTTGTATATTATGTTTTCTGACTTTGAGATTTTACAATGTGTGTATGTGTGTGTGTATGTGTGTGTTTGTGTGTGTGTGTGTGTGCGCGCTTCTTTATACTTTTTGTTTTTTCCTCTTTCGTAGCCTGCTTAGTTTCCTGGTTTGTTTTCTAAAGAGAGAGGAAGAAAAAGAAGACATGGTGTTAGATGGAGAAGTAGAGGTGGTTTTGGGATGAGATGAGTGAGGTGATACTGTTATCAGAATATGTTGTGTGAAAAGAACATATTCGATAAAAATAAATAATTACTGTTAACTTATGAAAATAAGAGATTGAAATCACTCCATGTATATATGTGAACATGGTGCAATAAATGATAGCAAAAAATTATCTGGTATGTATGCAAACTCATGGAGATTAAACAATCACTTACTAAATGATGAATGGTTCAAGGCAGAAATAAAAATAAAACTTAAGGTCTGGGTCTTTGAAAAGATGAACAAAACAAAAAGATCCTTTGACCAACTAACCAAAAGAGGGGATCAAAATTAGCAGTCAGAAATGAACAGGGAAACACTACAACTGACCCTGAAGAAATTCTGAATATTATAAGGGAATTTTTTTTAAATCCATACTCCATTAATTTAGAAAGCCTAAAAAATCGATTTTTCTAGCAAAGAAAGGAATGAGATAAGTTGGAAGAGAGGACTCAGAAGGCCCACAGCATGTAGGAAAACTGGGTCTGCAGCAAGGTTAATGGAATCCCCAGGGAATGGAAATAGGATGTGATAAGGGTTGCCTACCAATCCCCAGCCCAATGTGGCAGGACCCACACTCTACCATAGAGGGACAGCTCACACCTACAACTGAGAGTAATTTGTGTGTTTAAGTGCTTTCCACAAGATGCATGACCAAGAACTTTGTCTTCTGTCCTTACCCATAGTTCTTCTCCCAAATATCCCAATTCCTTCCTCTTTCATTCTTGAGTCACTTGATGCAGGTACCTCATTCCTGATAACTCCTTGTGCTTGCTAGCTCTCACTGTGATAAAACATTGACCAAAAGCAACTTGGTGAAAAATAGCTATGTTTGATCTTAGAGCTTACAGTACATAATGAAGGAAAGTCACAGTAGGAACTCAAGTCACATATACCCCTCCTTCTTGCTTTCTTTCAAATTCATGGCCCCAACTTTTCATTGTTCTTACATACATATATGTAAATATATATATATATATATACGTATATAAATATATATACGTATATATATATATATATATATATATATTCCTAAGTATACAAATATTACCTGCTCAGTCTGTATAATGTTAATTGTGTGTATGTTTTCCAGGGCTAACCATTTGGTATAATGGTATGAGAAGATCTTCTGTATATGTGTTGTGTTGTGTTGTAGGAAGCTGCTTGTTTGTTCCCAGCTGCTCAGCTATGAAATAATCACACAAAAACCATATATTTGCAGTAATGTTTGGCCAATAGCTTAGTGTATTTCTGGCTAACTCATATCTTAAATTAACCCATCTCCATTAATCTGTATATCACCACAAGGTGTGGCTTACCACAGTTCAGGAGTCTGTCTCAGGTGCACCTACGTGCCTTCCCACTGACTCTGCCTTCTTTCTTCCAGCATTCAGTTTAGTTTTCCTGCCTAGTTCTATTATGCTAAGCCACTGGTCAAAACATTTATTCATTAACCAATAAAAGCAACACATAGACAGAAGGACTTTCTACGTAAGTTTTGCTTTTATTGGTTAATAAATAAAGCTGCTTTGGCATATTGCAGGGCGGAATATAGGAAGACTGAAATATATGTATGTATGTATGTATATATATATATATGTGGAAAGAGAGAGAGAGAGAGAGAGAGAGAGAGAGAGAGAGAGAGAGAGAGAGAGAGAGAGAAAGAGAGAGAGAGAGTTGGCAGAGTCAGGGAGACGCCATGTAGACACCACAGGAAACAGATGTCAGAATCTTGACAGTATGCCACAACCTCGTGATGATGCACAGATTAATAGAAATGGGTTAATTTAAGATATAAAAGCTAGCTAGAAAGACAATTAAGCTAGTGGCCAAGCAGTGATTTAATTAATACAGTTTCTGTGTAATTATTTCAGGTCTGGGTAGCTGGGATAGAGTAAACAGCCTCCTCCGACAGTATTGGATAACCAATTGGTGTGCTTTGTTCTGGGAAGACTTTTTCTTTACATTCTTTTCTTATCTGCCTGAAGTTCTTTGTGTAGGGTTGAGGCCACATGGACTTTTTCCCATCTACTTTAAAATGTCTACTGCTGTTTTGTTCAACTCATGCTTATCTAACCATGTTGGTGAGCTTTTAAGTGTATATCTTCTAGCATAAAAGGAGACACTATCTCACAGCAAACTCCCTGATAATCTGGTTCTTAACGATCTTTCCTTCACTCTTCTGCAATGTTTCTTGAGCTTTAGGTGCAGAGTGTTTTTTATTTATCATTGTTTTGTCAATTTTTGTCTTTTGGGGTGGATAAATCCATTGGGACTGGGCTTCACAACTCTAAATTTTTATTGGTTGTGTTTTTCCATTATGTCACAAACAATTACAAAGGGAAGTTTCCTTGATGAGGGCTGAGGATTTCACTTACCATGCTATATCTTATAGAAGCTATTGTCTTTTTATTCTTATTGTTATTAATATGAAATTCCTTTGTTATTTTTGAATACTTCTGCATAAGGCTTGTCAATTGTCCTATGTTTCCAAAAAAGTAAAATAAAACCTCAGCTCTTCTTTACAATAAATTTTCATGTTATTTTGTTTCAATATCACTAAATTTCTGACCTGAGCTCCTCGTTTCTTCCCATCTACCATTTTAGAGTTTGGTTCAGTTGTTCTTGTATTTCCAAGGCCTTATCGAATATCTTAACTTTTTTTACCTGATATTCTTGAATTTTTCATTTGTGCATTTAGACTATTATCTTTCTTCTTTGAATTGCCTTGACCATTTCAAAATAGATTTTGGTATGTTGTGTCTTCATTATCATTCAAATCTAGGAATTTTTGGTTTTTTTTTTATTTTCCAGTGATACATACAGAATTCAATTTTGTGTTGTTTAATCTCCATGCTTTTATGGTATATTCTGTCCTTTACATTACTATTGATAACTAGCTTTATTCTATTATGGTCAGGTAGAATGATATATAAGTTTTCTTAATTTGTTGAGATTTATCTTGTATACTAATACATCCTCAATTTTAAAGAAAGTTCCATAATTAGGTGAGAAATATTTGTATTATTCTGTGTTTGGATGAAATATTCTATTAATATCTGCAAGGTCATTTGATTTATTGTATAATTTAACACTGTTTCTCTATTTATAGTTTTCAATGAACTATTTACAGGTGAGAGCATGGTAATAAAGTTAACGACTTTCACTGTATTAGCAATAATCTTTGGCTTTTCACATAATAGTATTTGCTTTATGAAATTTGGTGTGTTTGTCTTTCATGTATATTTAATTATAATTAAAATATTCTTTTATAAAATTTCCAGTTAATGAGTATGAAATTACATTCTTTATATATTATTACAATATTACTGAAATGATTCTTGAGTACTCCATAATTTCATTTTATTGGATTCTTTTATCATCTGCTTACCCTAAGGTATTGCTTGTCTTTGACAATGATGTGTTTCTTGAAGACTAAAAAAAATACACCCTGTTTTTAATCCTTCCTGCTAGACCATGAATATTGAAGATGACCATGATTTCTGGTCATTTAACTGATTTTTTGATGTTGTCTTAGGTTTAAATCTCTTTTGATTATTTTTATGTCATTTTTGTATGTTTGTCCTTCTTTACATATTAATTATTCTTTCATATATCCTCTGTAGATTTGGCTTAATATTCATATATTTTTAGTGCATTTATCAAGGATAGTTTTATTTGTCCTTCAATCCTAATAAATATGTTGGCTAGGTTTTATAATCTGTGTTAAAAGTTTTGGTCTTTCATACCTTGGGTTACTCTTTCCATTCCCTTCTGCCTTTAAAGGTTTCTGTTGGCTAATCAGGTGTTATTCTAATTTGCCTGCCTATATATGTGACTTGACATTTTTCTTACAATAGTCAATGCCTTTCTTTGCCTTGCCTGCCATTTATTATTTGTAATTTCTATTTTTATCTTTTCCTCTTCTTTTCTTAGTAAAAATTTCCACCTCCTCCCCTCCTCCCATTTCCCTGCCCTTCCCCCATTCCCCTTCCCCTCCCTCTCCAGTCCAAAGAGCAGTAAGGGTTCCCTACCCTGTGGGAAGTCCAAGGTCCTCCCACTTCCATCCAGGTCTAGGAAGGTGAGCATCCAAACAGACTAGGCTCCCATAAAGCCAGTACATGCAGTAGGATCAAAACCCAGTGCCGTTCCTAGGCTTTTCAGTATGCCCTCATTGGCTGCCATGTTCAGAGAGTCAGGTTTGATCACATGCTCCATCAGTCCCATTCTGGCTGGCCTCTGTGAGCTCCCAGTAGATCAGCCCCACTGTCTCAGTGGGTGGGCGTACCCCTAATGGTCCTGACTTCCTTGCTCATGTTCTCCCTCCTTCTACTCCTCATTTGGACCTTAGGAGCTCAGTCCAGTGCTTCAATGTGGGTCTCTTTCTCTATCTCCATCCATCACCAGATGAAGTTTCTATGGTGATATGCACGATATTCATCAGAGTGGCTATAGGATAGGGCCATTTCAGGCTCCCTCTCCTCAGCTGCCCAAGGATCTAGCTGGGGACATCTCAATGTATACCTGGGAACATCTCTAGAGACTAGACGCTTGCCAACCCTAAAATGCCTCCCTTAATTAAGATATCTACTTCCTTGCTCCCATATCCACTCTTCCTCCATCCCAACCATCCCATTCCCCCAAGCTCTCCCCATCTTCCCCTTCACACTTTTCTCTCCCCATCTCCCCTTACCCCCACCCCACTCCCACCCACAAGTTCCTAATTTTTGCCCGGCAATCTTGTCTACTTCCAATATCCAGGAGGATAACTACATGTTTTTCATTGGGTTCACCTTCTTATTTAGCTTCTCTAGGATCACAAATTATAGGCTCAATGTCCTTTATTTATGGCTAGAATCCACTTATGAGTGAGTACATACCATATTCATCTTTTTGGGTCTGGGTTACCTCACTCAGGATAGTGTTTTCTGTTTCCATCCATTTGCATGCAAAATTCAAGATGTCATTGTTTTTTACCACTGAGTAGTACTCTAATGCATACATATTCTACACTTTCTTTATCCATTCTTCCATTGAGGGGCATTTAGGTTGTTTCCAGGTTCTGGCTATTACAAATAATGCTGCTATGAACATAGTTGAACAAATGCTTTTGTAAAATGATGGGGCATCTCTTAGGTATTTTCCCAAGAGTGGTATTGCTGGATCCTGGAGTACGTTGATCCTGAATTTCCTTAGAAACCACTACACTGATTTCCAAAGTTGCACAAGTATGCATTCCCACCAGCAATGGATGAGTGTACCCCTTACTCCACAACCTCTCCAGCAAAGGCTGTCATTGGTGTTTTTGATTTTAGCCAATCTGACAGGTGTAAGATGGTATCTCAAAGTTGTTTTGATTTGCATTTCCCTGATTGCTAAGGAGGTTGAGCATGCCTTTAAGTGTCGATTGGCCATTCAAACTTCTTCTGTTGAGAATTCTCTGTTCAGTTCTTTCTGTTTCAGTTCTGTCTTTCCTGGTAAGACACCACTCGTAGTGTTACATAGATATTAGATATGGGTTAGTCAAGATGTGAGAATTAGATAATAAGAGGCTGAAACTAGTGGGTCAGGCAGTGTGTAAAAGAATACAATTTGTATGTTGTTATTTTGGGGCATAAGCTAGTCAGGCAGCCGAGAGCCCGGCGGGACGAATAGCAGGCCTGCCTGCAGCTCATCACTACAATGTGATCACTTCATTAGATGCTGAAAAAGCATTTGACAAAATTCAACACCCCTTTATGATAAAGGTCTTGGAGAGATTAGGGATACAAGGATCATACCTAAATATAATAAAAGCAATATACAGCAAGCCAACAGCTAACATCAAATTAAATGGAGATAAACTCAAAGTCATTTCACTAAAATCAGGAACAAGACAAGGCTGTCCACTCTCTCCATATCTCTTCAACATAGTTCTTGAAGTTTTTGCAATAGCAATAAGAAAACATAATGAGATCAAGGGGATTCATATTGGAAAGGAAGAAGTCAAACTTTCATTATTTGCAGATGATATGATAGTGCACGTAAGTGACTCCCAAAACTCTACCAAAGAACTCCTAAGTGGTCACCAAAGGTCAGTCTGAGAGAGTGAGTTCAAATCCACTGTCTCAAACTAATGAAAATTAAGTGGCAGACTGCCCTGGGATTATGCAAAAGAGAAAGGAGCTTAATTTTTCAGAAATGCACAAATAGAGAAATTGAAGAAAAGAGGAATTAGGGAAAGTTGAAACGGTTTCTGTACCTTGATATTGAATCTCTCTGATGACACAATCAATCAAACCAAGCTGAATTAAGGATTAAACGAACAGTTTTAATAAGTGAAACACTCCTGGATGGTCTCCCCACCCCCAGAGAGGAGATGGGGAGAAAGAACCAGAAGAAAACCATAGGAGATATGGGTGAAGAAGCATTCAATTAGCTGCCATCCTGGAGACCTCAGACATCTCTTCCTTGAGGGAGCTGAGAAGGCAGTTTACTGAGAGAAAAATAGATAGCTAATATCGGCCCTATGAGAAGGGCTAGCCATGAGAAGACTGGAGATTGTCTGCCTTGGACGTGGGGGTCGCTCCAAACCCTGCACAGTCCCAGAAAGTCCCAGAGATGCTCAAGGCCACATGGTTTTCCACTTCCTTGTCCCCATCTTCTCTCAGGGGGCCAGGAGACCATCTGGGAGTGTTTTACTCATTAAACCTTGACTTTTAATTCTTAATTTGACTTGATTTGATTGGCTGCATCAGCGGAGAGATTTAATATCAGGGTACAGAAACCTTTCGCTGAGCAT
This sequence comes from Arvicola amphibius, assembly GCF_903992535.2. NCBI lineage: Eukaryota > Metazoa > Chordata > Mammalia > Rodentia > Cricetidae > Arvicola > Arvicola amphibius. The sequence goes on from NC_052065.1 coordinate 61,247,780, forward strand.
GTGAGGAGTTTCCAAATGAGGAAGCATTATAAAAATTCCTTGTCTGTGTGATTTTTTTAGGCCAGGAAAGTAACTAGACAAAGTGTAAGATAATTGTCATAAGATTCACTGTTTTTTTTAAAGCTATCAAGGGCCTAGCCAAATGGGGTGCCTACATACTCTTACAGGTCACCCTAATTCAACCAGGAAGATGATCATACCCTGTTACTAGTTACTAGTACATCGACCGCTGCTGGGTCCATGTCAGACTCTGGGCTTGTCTGTTATTAAGCTTGTCTGTCTGCTAGCTATAGCTGTTAGTTCCTGCCTGGCAGTGTTACCTCTGAACTTGCAACTATCTTGAATGCTCTAAATTATACTAAATCCTCTTTACCAACACTGAGTGCACTGTTCTCTCTCTCTCTCTCTCTCTCTCTCTCTCTCTCTCTCTCTCTCTCACACACACACACACACACACACACACACCCCAAGATGTACAGATTCAGATTCAGTACAACCCCTTTCGAAACTCCCCATTTCATTCTTTACAGATTTAGAAAAATCTACTCTAAAATCCATAGGCAACCACAAAAGATCTGAGATAGCCAGTGAGTGCAATCCTAAGCAGAGAAACCAGTGCTGCTTACCACTGCAGATCTTAAGGTATATTACAGAGTAATATATTACATAGTAAAAAAGAGAATATGGTCCTGACACAAATCAGATATGTAAACCAATGGAACAATATGGAAGACTCAATTATCATAAGGCATAACTCCACCTATCTAATATTCAACAAGGAAGCAAAGATAAATACCAATTCAATGAAAATTTCTTCAACATATTGCTGGGAAAACTGAATGTTCAGATGCAGAATAATAAAATTCAATATGTATCTATCACACTGCACAAAACTAAAACAAAATAGACCAAAGACATAAATATGAAACCTGAAATTCTGAATATGATTAAGAAAGCATAGGCACTACACTACATTAAATAGGAGTAGAAAAACAATTTCTAAATAGTACTCCATTGGTAGAAGAATTAAAACCAACAATTGAGAAGTGGGACTTTATACAAATAAAAGGCTGATATCTAATGCAGATAATAATTGTTTCATTTGCTGTGTTTGGGTCTTTTTAAAAATTTTAGCTGGTTTTCTAGTTTCATTTTCCTGATTTTCTTTTGTCAGTTTTTTCTTTTCTTTTTTTTTTGAAAGAGAGATGTGGAGAGAAGAAGATAGAAAAAAACATAAAGATGAATGTGTTAAGGAGGTGAGAAGAATCTAGGAGGGATTAGAGTTGGGGACAAACATTAAATACATTTTATAAAATTAGTTGCTTTCATAAAATTAATAAAAAGAAAAAAGTAAAAAGTTATTTTACAGCTAAAGAAACAATCAGTGGGTAAAGAGGAAGTCCATTTAATTGGAGGGACTCTTTGCCAGCTATACAGCTGACACAGGATTAATATCCAGAATATATAAAGTAATGAAGAGAACAAAGAATTGAAGAAACAAATAAGCCATTCCCCACCCAAAAATATGGAACTGTGACCTGAAGTTCTCAAAAGAGAAGTAAATAAAAGCAAAGTAATAAATATGTTTAAAAATTCATTTCCACAAGTAATTAGAGAAATTCAAACCAAAAGTAATTTGAGATGTCATTTTAATCCAGTCAGAATAACAAAGATCTAGGGAATAACTGAAAAAATGCTGGAAGTTTGGGGGGGGGGGAAATGTTCATACACTGTTGGCGTGAGTTTTTTTTTTCTTTTATCTGGTTGAGCCATGTTAAAAGTCAATGTGGAGAGTTTTCCAAAGACTAAAGATAAATTTACCACATGACCCAGTTCTACCACTCCTTAACATATACAAAAAGTACTCAATATCCTACTCCATGGTTACTCCATGGATCAGTCATGTATGTGGCTACCTGTTCATAATAGCTAGGAAATTGAAGGGGAAAAAATTAAATGTCTTTCAACTAACAGATAATAAAAATGTGGTACCATATACACTATTGAAAACAATTCAGCTGTAAAAATAAATAAAATCACAAGGTTGCAGGTAAATAGGTATCCAGACCAAAACAGTAAAATTTCACATGTTCTCCCTCATTTGAGGCTCCTAACTCCAAGTGTTCATATGTGAATACATATGCTCGAGTAACTTCAGAAATCAAGAAAACAGAATGAACTATTGCTGGAGGCAGGGAGCAATAGAGAGGTAACTAATAGGATACATATGTTGCAATCTTGTAAATGGGGAAAGGGGGTCTGTGATTACAAAGGGCAAAGGAGATAAATACTGGAGAGATGAAGGTAAAATAAAAATAACATTGTCTAAAAGAATATTAAATATATAGCAAAAATAAAAATCTATAATAGACAAAAGTCTGTGTATAAATATACATACATAATTTAAATGAAAATTTTCTCAGCTGGGCTGGCATTACTCACTCCAGAGTCAAGGCCCATGTAACAAATATACCAAAGCCAGTCTTCAGAAAACCCCTTTTGAGTTCCTGGTTAGGTGTTTCCAAGAAACTATTCCACATGTTATTGTCATTACCCTTGGTTATCCCCCCCCCCAACTCTGCTGTATACCCTGAGAAGTGAAAGATAAGACGCTATTGAGGAAGAATCCATGCATTTCAGATTCAGGACACAGAGAATCCTGAGCTGAAAACTTCCTTCCTAACAGCTAACTTTCTTTGTGTAAGATAAGGTGAGACAGTCCTTCAAACTTCCTGCTTCAGAGAAAGGGTCTGCCAGACATTCTGCAGGACGCACAAAAAATGGATGCTAAATTTTGTCGAAATATGTGTAACAGTCCTTTAAAATTTCCATTTCATAGAAAAGTCTGCCAAGCATTCTACAAGACACCCAGAAAGTGACTGGTGAATGTTGCCAAGACTAGGTACAACAGTCCTTTAAAATTTCTGCTTCATAAAAAATGTCTGCCAGATATTCTAGGTCTGTAGGCAGAATATTGGGTGCCCCCAATGTTGCTGAGAAACCTCTAGTGTCTGCTCAAACATTCAGCTGTTTCTGTCATTCTATATTTTTGGAAGTTGTTTGCTCTGTACTTCTTGTTTATTCAAGTAATTCTTTATATTCTTCTTGGGTCTTCAATGGAATTTAAGACTAGGTAGTTATAGTTGCAGTTTTCCTTAGTTATGACAGAAGGTAAATTAAGTACAGAGATTTGGACACATATAGATTAGATAATGGAGTATTCTCTCCAAATATGACAAATACAAATGTACTGGACATTGTGAATGTAATTCTTACTTGATAATTGCTATTGTTATATATAGTTTTACTGTGTTAGAGTCATAACACAGTAAACTTTTTGTACACAGTTAATGTGTGTCTCTTTGGTTTAATAAAAAGCTGAACAGCAAATAGTTATGCAGTATTTTCAGGGAAGAGAGAACACTAGGAAGAAGACAGAGTCAGAACCACGAGCCAGATGGAGAAGAAGCAGCATGGGCAGTGTAGAGTAAAGATAATAAATCCACAGACGAGCCGGGCGGTGGTGGCGCACGCCTTTAATCCCAGCACTTGGGAGGCAGAGGCAGGCGGATCTCTGTGAGTTCGAGGCCAGCCTGGTCTACAAGAGCTAGTTCCAGGACAGGCTCTAAAACTACAGTGAAACCCTGTCTCGAAAAACCAAAAAAAAAAAAATAAATAAAAATAAATAAATAAATAAATAAATCCACAGATGAAAACTAGGTTAATAAAATGGGTTAATTTAAGTTGTAAGAGCCAGCTAGTAACAAGTGTAAGCTATGGCCAAGATTTCTTTTTTTAAATATTTATTTATTTATTATGTATACAATATTCTGTCTATGTAGATGCCTGCAGTCCAGAAGAGGGCACCAGACCTCATTACAGATGGTTGTGAGCCACCATGTGGTTGCTGGGAATTGAACTCAGGACTTTTGGAAGAGCAGGCAATGCTCTTAACTGCTGAGCCAACTCTCCAGCCCCTGGCCAAGATTTCTTAATTAATAAGTTTCCATGTCATAATTTGAGAGCGGTCAGGAGGAACAGAAAAATCTGCCTACAATTTGTCTTCCAGTACCACCTGAAATGCATGGATCAGCTACTCCAGGTAGAGGGTTTGCTAGCAAAGTACAGACGGTGAAACCCAACCACTTAGCACACTCCTGCTTTGTCTCCTTTGGGTGCCCTTCCATTCACAAATGTCTATCACTACTTCTATTCAGATTCACCCTGAGGAAGACTACTTCCTTCTGTTCCTTATTGCTATGCACCAACTAACTACATACTCCCAAGATGGACTAGCTGTGTTCAATCCTTGCAGTGCTTCCCATCACCCAGAGATTGGGCTGGGAACATGAAACTATAGAACCTATAGAAGTAAGGACAGATAGAGAAGTTTTTGTCTGCTTGCTACCAATGCTATGGGCAGAGGCCAGAATATACAGAGTATATTCTGTTCCAGGTAATGGGGTATATAGGTGTGGGTGGGGAGTACAGAAAACAGCTAGGGATCCTGGGCACTTGCACACACACTTGCATTTTTCTAGGAGGAGAGGAAGGATGCCCATGTATGTTCTCTATATCACTGAGCCCCAGATATAGACTCCTAGTCAGTGAGTCCCTGCCATCCTTGCTAGATATAGCTGACAAAAGCCCTGTGAGCATATCTTTCCTGTATTTTCCAGGCCATGAACTCTGGAGCCTTGACTGCCTCAAGAGTTTGCACTTTGCACTGGACCAGGTTGCCACATCTGGAATCTAGTTGCCTTCAAAGCTTCCTAAGTCTTCTGGATTTCCATGCCCTGTTCTTAAGGGATGAGTATCCACCCATTCAATTTTAGCCAAAAAATAAACAAAGAGAATTACTGGGTACATCAGCAATACAATATGCTTCAGGGCAGTATTGCATCAAGAATGCTAAGCTACCTTTGGCCCATGTACATTCTCTGGTCCCTCTGTAGAGTAAAGCACCCAAACCAGTTTCTGTCAAACTCCTTAAGAAGTGACTTGTCCACTTCTGGTCTGATATGTATCTATAAACCTAACTTTGGAAATCTGTCAATTTAAAACTATTAAAACCAAACTATGGACACTGGGTCTAGGGTCTGAGCAGTAGCTAAATTCTGACTTGGGCAATGACAAAGAACCAGAATTCTGTATCGCCATGAGTCTAGGTCTGAAAGTAAAGCACAGGTGGCCATGCCTACCAAGGTTGTACAAAATCTGCAGAGCTACAACCAAGATTCTAGAGATAACAGGTCATATGAGAAGTAGAGCAGCTGTCACTAGAGAAATAATAGCCATCCTCAATCAGAGCTTAGCCCCAGAACATGCTTCACACCTGACAGAGGGAAGCACAGATGTGGACACAGGGAAAACTCACGGAAGTGTGTGTGCCTTTGATGACTGGAGCTTCTCAGACCAAATCCCAGAGCCCAGGGGAGAGGATAGCAACACTGAAACACTCTGGGAATCTCTCCACAAAATACACAATGTACAAACAGGTTCTTTCACTGTGGGTTTGCATCCAATCTGCAAACAGGATCTTACATAGCTTGGGCCATTGCTTGCCTTGGAGTATTCCCAACCACAATCATCTGAAATGATACATAAGCATGAAAAAAAAATCTAAGAAGAAACATGACATCCAAGCTCCAATCTGAATGCTTAATCATGGGAATGGGATCCTGGCCACCTGGATTGGATTGCCAAGCAACCATTATAATTTTTATATCTGTCAATATCTCTGTATTCTGGCATCAAGAGATTACCACGGACCTTTAGATTACATATTTTCTTTTTCCCAAAGAATACCAACTCCTTTCAAGACTTTTAATTTTCATTTGCATCAATAGCCACATAGTTATACATAACTGTGATCTGGCACACACTGAAGTGAAGGTACTCTGATGCCATTCAAGTAGAGATCTGGTTACTTAGACACATTTCAGCAACCCCAGTTGTATCCATACAAATTACCAAGACCCTTGTCTTATTCTGCCCCTTCCCACTACAACCCTACCATTGCCAAAAGAAACCCCCATGTTGCCTTCATCTTATTTTCTCTCAGTGATAGAGACCATGGACAAGTGACAAAGTCAGAAACATGGCAGGTAAATGAACTGTTTAAAAATCAACCCTCACCAGACTAGCTATTGTTTTTCCACACTCACTCTCAACTGAATGCAGTTCAAGGAACCAACTGGAAAATGAACTCCATGGAAGCTAGCCTGTTCGGACTTCTCACCAACACCTACCCATTCACGCCAATGAACTGACTGGGTCAGTTCATGGGGATCCCAACCAGTGGTCCAATGTGTTTGGTCACAAGCAACAACATGCATACCCTGGCAATACCAGATGCCTCTCCCCTAGTGTCCCAGCACTATTTGCCACCTATGCCCACCTGGGCTCTTTGTGGGGGCTGGGTCTCTAATGGGCTTCCAGTACTGTTTATACCTATATGATTTTAAGTCTGTCCTTCCACACCTGCTACATACAGCATGTTCTACCATGGCTTCTGTATTCTCTGATGCATTCCATCCTCTGCAGGGGAATCACACAGAATGCAATCCCTTCTCTACTTACCTGCCTGCTGAACCCAAACCTTTTCCATGTAAATACCCTGGTCATTATCCAATCTAAGTACATAGATATGCTTGGCAGAGGGCCACTTTTACATAGTTGAGAAGGGTTGGAGGGTTTCCATAATTTTGACCCTGGAAGTCATCTGAGAATCATAAGAAAGTTGATCAAGGAAGGGAGTTCCTTCCATGTGTGGTCAGTAATGCATGAATCAGCTACTGCATGTAATAGGTTATGATGAATAATGATGTGTAAAACCCAGCTACAAGGAAATTCTCAGACATTGTCTTTTGGTAATCCATCAGTTATTGAAAAAATGTTTATCCTCTACACAGATTCACCTTGAGGAAGGACACATATCACCCTTGAAGTGCTTCCAAAAACACTTGGCTTAGGCTAGGAATGGGATTGTCTTTAAGAACCATTGTTTGATAGGTAGGGGATGCCTGAATTCCACCTGCAATTCTCTCAAGGGTGAAAAAAAGCAATAAATGATTGAAATAAAAATAAATTACCCTAATTCTGATAGAAGAGAAATTAGGAAATAGATTTGAACTCATTAGCACAGTAACTAAGTTTCTGAATAGGGTATCAATAGCACAGGCATTAAGACCAACAGTTAATAAATAGAACCCTATGAAGCTGAAAAGCTCCTGTAACACCATTTGTGTAAAGCAGCACCATACATAGGAAGGAAAAAAGACCTTTACTAATTATACATCCGATAGAAAGTTAGTATCTAGAAAACACAAGGAACTAAATACATGAACATAAAAAAGCAAATAGCCCAATTAAAATGAACTGTAAAGCAACAGAGAAGTATCAAGAGAGATAACACAATAGGCTGAGAAACAGATCAAATTTTCAACATCCTTAGCTATGAGAGAAATGCAAATTAAAACTACTCTGAGATTTCAGCTTGCCCGGTCAAAATGGCCAAGAGACGAATATGTTAGGAGCCAAGCTGTGGGTGGGAATGTGAGTTCACCTACTCAGTCTGGAATCACCTTGGGGTAAACTACTGTACTAACTGTCCCTCTTTAAACACTGGCATCACTCCTTCCAGCAGCGAATGCTGGTAGGGAAGGACCATCCCCATTTCTCCTTCCTCCTACTAGCTGCAGATGGTACATATCAATTACAAGATCCCTTTGAGATCACCCCATGGATCCTCTACAAATTTTGCATAGAACTAGATGCCCAAAACCTTAGGAGAAAGAGTTTGAGTCTTTTCTAATGGGGCCAGTGGGTGACTTCACTACTCCCTGGGTGGTAATGAGAAATGGTCCTCCAGGGAAGTATCTATTATAGTACTGTCTTCCAACTAGATGTACCTTACAAAAGGAAAGGATAGTTACTCTTTTTTTTTCTGGCACCTCTTAAGGAATTGCCTATGTCAAGATGAAGCTGAATGCCTCCTTTCCAGCCACAGTCTGCCAGAAGCTCACTAATATAATGTACACAAGATTCATATTTTCTATAAGAAGTAAATGGCCAGAGAAGTAGCTGCAGATGTTATGAATGAAGAGTGGCAGGATTATGTGGATGGAACCGGTGGTGGGAATGACAAATATGGTTTCTCCTGAAGAAAGATGTCTCACACACGACAGAGTATGACTGCTGTGGAGTAAGGAATATTTCTGTTAAAAAAAAAGAAAATTTGGAGAAAAGCAGAACAAGTTCAGGAATGCAATGTGGGTTCTAGCTTGATTGTTTCTTCTAAGACTGAGTTCAATCGACAAACAGTAAGAGTACCGAATTGATAATCAATCCTCAAAAATAAAAAAAAAGTAAAGAAAAATGGTCAATTCTTATGTTTTATCAAACAGGGAACCCTGCATTAGCCAAGGTGTGTTAATTAGACCATGGTAAGCTAACTGTCATGTGCATGATGATTGAACTTTTCTTCTTTAAAGGTCAAGGATCTTATCCCAACATACTCATAATTTCTACCTAAGCTTACCCCCTGCCTACCTTAGTCCACCTAAGTCTCTATATCTCACCTTACCTCCTTTGGAGATGTGTTCACCCTATACTTAGGGGCCCTCAAGGAGATTAATTAAAGCCATGTAGATCCTTCCTGAGGTATTCAGGATAGATATTTTTCAGGTATAGAATACATTTCATATATAAATTGATCAGTTTACAGAATAAATAGTGATACATTTATATATGTGTGTTATATATTTACATATATACATATATTTATATTATATATGAATATACTTATATGCACATATAAATATATCTAAAGATATATATCTTTATATTTAGATATATTTATATATAAATATCTTTATATAAATAAATATTTGCATCTTTAGATTTATTTGCATAGAGAGTTATATCATTTGCATGTAGATAACATTGATGAATTGTTACATGCTGTTTAAGCTCACTGAGAAGCTAGATCTTGAGATGTTTTATTGGTTCACCAACTTCAGTCCCAAATAGGCTTGTCTCAAAATGTGCTTCAAAGTCTTGTTATAACTCAAGATTGTCCTCTAACTCTGTCTCGGGGGAAAAAGTATTATTAAGTAGAAATAGCTCTCCCTGGACTGCTGGAGCATTGTCATTTTCTCTTAGGAAATGTTTTTCACTATCTAACAGGCAGCCTTCCTTTCCTGAAAGAATGAGCCTCCAGATGCCCACTTCCTCAATGTCAAGTACTTCCGTCCTAGCCAGAAAATTAGTCTTCTTTACATATTTGATATGAGAGGGTCTTCTGTTTGTGTTGATTTCATTAGTTAATAAAGAAACTGCCTTGGCCCATTTGATAGGCCAGCCCTTAGGTGGGTGGAGTAGACAGAACAGAATGCTGGGAAGAAGAGAAGTGAGTCAGATGCGATGAAGCTCCGACCCAAGATGGACATAGGCTAGAATCTTCCCGGTAAGGTGCTACACAGATTACTAAATATGGGTTAATCAAGATGTGAGAGTTAGCCAGTAAGAGGCTAGAGCTAATGGGCCAAGCAGTGTTTAAAAGAATACAATTTGTGTGTTATTATTTCGGGGCATAAGCTAGCCAGGTGGCCTGGAGCCAGGCAGGAACACAGCCTGCTGCTCCCCACTACAGAATGGCACCCACGTGGATAACTGAATCCACAGAAAGCTTGAGAAAGCTTGGGAAAGAATAGAGTAAAGCATGGCTTCTTGGTGGCAGCAATTTCTCGGGTCTGCTCTGCTTGCTAGAGTCAAGCAAATACTCTCATCTAAGAGAGGCTTCCTGACTCAGCTTTAGCTGCAAAACCCTGCAGCTCTTTTAAGAGGTCCTGCCATGAAACACTTAAACAGTGTTGAAAAGCTGACTGCATGCTTTTCGGTTTTCAGCTATAACAAGGAAAAAGCTGTGCTGTTTTAAAATGCTGGCTTTCTGGGCCATCCTGCCAGAGCAAACTCTGACTCTTTCAGGCAGGCAGTCTGACTGAGTGTGGTCTGTGAGCAGAATGTTGCAGCTTGCTTGCTGGCAGGGACCTTGAAACACCATAGAGTTGTGGCAATAAAAATGGCTACAGCTGATACCTCTCCCATGAGGCTGGAAAGCTAAGGAATGAGCTCTCTCTCTCTCTCTCTCTCTCTCTCTCTCTCTCTCTCTGTCAAAGCCATGGCTCTCCATATTGCTTAGTAATTTAAAGGCTCATGTGGTCAGAAAAAGAGATATACAGTAAAGAGAGATTCAAAGACGAAGAAAACTTCTAAATGATTTAGAGTGTGTTAAAAATATAAGCAGGCTAAGAGTTAAAGTTCTTAAAGTCAAAAAGGAAGAAAGAAAATAGTTGGGTGTGGTGGTACACACCTTTAATCCCAACACTTGGGAGGCAAAGATAGATTGACCTGTGAGACTTCAAGGGGCAGAGGTAGATTGACCTCTGTGACTTCAAGGTGTGGCAGGACACACCTTTAATCCCAAATGCCTGGGAGGCAGAGACAGACAGTTCTCTGTGAGTTCAAGGTTTTGTAGAGCACACCTTTAATCCCAGCGCTTCTGAGACAGAGGCAAGTAGATCTCTGTGAGTTCAAGGACAGCCTGGTTTACAGAGTTATTCCAGGACAGAGATATACAGAGAACCTGTCTCAAAAAGTAAAAGTAAAAATAAAAGAAATAGAGGTTAAAACAAAGCCGCACAAAGATGGAAAATACACAGAGAATCTTGATAGTGTATGCTATTATGCTCTCTTTGAATTGTTTGAATGCTGAGGAAGAAGCAACAGATGCTAAAAGATATTTGTTTATAAATGCTGCTGAACTAATCCAAGATAGATATTTTGAAAATACCTTGACTTCAGAATTTGGATCTAAGGATATGATACTTTGGAAAAGAGATTCTTCTTTTGTTTTTACAGAAAATGAGACCCTGTGGATTGCTTCTATCCCAATATGGTAAGATAAACCACGCCCTCCTGAAAGGTTGCTGTGAACACCTTCAGAAAATTACTTCACCCAACTGATGACTGAGATGAACCTGGCACACAGGTTACACCATGAAAGATCTGATTAACAGCACCCCCATTCAGCAGGAAGCAGTTTGGAGAGAAATAACTGCGCCCATATTCCCAAATATTGTTTATAAATGTTCCTTTACATTTAAAGGGGGATGTGATATAGATATGAATAATTTGCACTGATATGGATTTTAAGGTCAATTTTGTTATATGTGTATGTATTTCTGATATTGATTAAGGTATTGTGATTGTGTAGTTTATTTAAAAATGTAATGTGTAATTATGAAATATAGGTTGTTAGTGAATGATCATTGATAATAGTCAAGCTTATAGTCATGTTAGCTACATTTTCTAGATATATAGAGATATATGTAGTTCATCTAAAAATGTAATGTATAATTAGGAAATATAGGTTGTTAATGAATAATCATCATTAATAGTCAAGTTTGTAGTCATGTTAGTTAGATTTTCTAGATATATAGAGATATTTTTCAGTTAGATAGGCATTCCTAATATCTTTCAAAGACTACAGAATATGGCATTTAAATGTTTTAATAACTTAGGGTTTTTCATGACAATGAGACATGTCTACTCCTGGCAGCACCGAGCTAATTCAAGAGAAAGATGGGCATCGAAGAGGGTCCTTATGGAGTTTGATAGCTGATAGCCATTTGGGCAAGAAACTGCTCTTGCCTGGACTATTGCATAAACTGTACAGAGAGTACCCTCACAGAGAGGACTGCTGAACTTGCCTAATGACCTTTTGGGGTTCCTGATTCATGAAAGAGTCTGAGAGACATTCTGCAGGACACAGCAGATACTGACTGAACAGCCTTTGAAATTTCCTGCTTCATGGAAATGTCTCCTGGATACTATGGGCCTGTAGGCTGAAGATGGATGCCCCAATGAAACAGAGGAACTTTGGGTGACTGTCCAGGCAGTGAGTTGTCTCTGTCATTTGTAGAGTTTTGGAAGTTGCTTACTTCTCATTTACTTAGATAATATTGTGTCCTTCTGGAGTCTTTGATGGAGTTGAAGAACAGATAGATAGTTACAGTTTTCATTAGTTATAATAAAAGATAAAGTAGATATAAATACTGTAACTGTAATTCTTACTTAATAACTGTTTTGTTATATGTAATATTGCTATGTTAAAGTTAAAGCCTTTTTTGTTGTTTAAACAGAAAAAGGGGAAATGATGTGGGAGAGTATTCTGTTTGTATTGATTTCATTCGTTAATAAAGAAACTGCCTTGGCCCATTTAATAGGCCAGCCCTTAGGTGGGTGGAGTAGACAGAACAGGAAGACTGAAGAGCTCAAGAGCTCAAGGCTCTGGCCTCCAAGTTGATGAATTAACCCACTCTAGCTACCAGCATCTTGTCAGGAGACCTCCATTTTCCACACCCTGTCCAGCCCCTGTTCCTCGTTCAAGGAGCCAGCTACCTGCTGGAAGTCTCCTGCCAGGGATGAGGGGAGTTAAGAATCAGGAGTGCTTCTGTAGCATCCAGTACTTTCTGCCTATCCCCCTCAGCAGAGAGTGCACTGTGGTTGGAAACTTCTGGCAGTTGGGTGTTGACTTCAAGACCTTGGCTGGCAGCATCATTGGTCTGGGTGGAGATGACATCATTGGTCTGGTCGGCATTGTCAGGGCCCTGGACACAGATGCAATGCAAGAGATACGAGAGAGTGAATTCTGACAAGACACCTCCGTGACCACAGTGGGCCCTGCAGCCTCCATTCCTTTCCACCAAACACCCATCTCTGTGAGCTTCCCTTCCTCTCACCCACAAAGCCCATCCCTTCGAAGGACCTCGACCCCACTCATTTACCATGACGTGTGATGGCACTACAAGTGGGATAGTGCATTTGCAGGGTTCCACAATCATGTTAGAGGTTCTGAGAACACGCAGAGGAGAAGCCAGGAGGTTAAACACTCTGGATGACAACTACCATAAACACATATGGAGGGCTCTGCGAGATCAGGCTGGGGGATTGTGAATGAGTGTGGACCCTAGGACAAATGACACTAGTCCACTGGGCCTCGGATGGACCCTCCCCTACTTGACCTGTTTTCCCTCCAACCTCCTTCCATAGATCCTCCTCGAGACACTACTTTTTGTCAACCCTCTCCTTCCCGGGTACACTGAAGATGACCAACAGCTGTTCTGCTCTGCACAGCACCAGGAAAGATGTGAGTATGGTCCTCTGCAGAGACTAGGTCTTTCCTCCACTTTGCCCACTCCCCACTGGTCATGAAGGATAAGCCAAGCTCATCTGGCAGACACATTCTCTGCAGGCCAGGGACATTTCCCTGGGCCTCTTTGGCACTTCCAACTAGGCCTCCAGATTTCAGCAGAACCTTCTCCCGTGTCCATTCATTTTAGTGTGGATGGATAGTATCAGCATTTTGTAGGCTACTGCCTCCTATATGCAATATGTTTGTCCTCTTTAATGCTCCTCTGTAGAATATTTTCCAAGTGACTTAGAAGAATGCTTTCCGTAGCATGTTTTTCAGGAATTACTAAATTTGGGATGATCCTGTCTTGAGAGTTAGGCTAAAATGTAGCTCTGTCATTCCCCTAGATATTTTGGTCCCTACCTTCTTCCTTCCTTCTTATCATCCTTGGTTACTTCCTTCTTTTTTTCTTCCTTCCTTCTTTTCTTCCTTCCTTTCCTTCTTTCATTCCCTTCCTCCCTCCCTCACTTACTTCCCTTTATACCTCCCTCCCTCCCTTCCTCCTTCCTTTCTTTCATCTACTCTTGCTCCATGTTTTCCTTCCTCTCCTGTTCCTCCTTCTTGCTGCTCCTACCCCTGCAGCAGCAAGCTCGAGTTTGGAGATAGTACCATTAGCCACAGCGACCTCCACCGTCTCTGTTGTACTCACACGCAAGGTATAGTCACCGGCTGGCAGGGATTCCATGAAAAAGTAATTGTCATTTGAGGATTCAAATTCACTGGAACATAGTTCAGAGGTACAATTACTGTGGGCCAGTGTGGCAGCAAAGGCACCTGGGAGATGTCCTGCAAAGAAAGACACCCTTGTGGAAGATCAGGTCTGATCACCAAGACTCAAGGGATAGAAATGTAGTAAAATGGTGACAGCCATGGACAATGGCACAGCTCTCAAGACCTTGGTGATGACCATGGAGAACAGCAGGGCTCTCAAGACCTTGGTGATGACCATGGAGAACAGCAGGGCTCTCAAGACCTTGGTGATGACCATGGAGAACAGCAGGGCTCTGAAAACCTTGGCAACCAGCCATACACATTCACCTTTTTGATTATTCCTCTACTGGAGGACACTGAGACCCTAAGAGAAGATATTTTCCCAAGGTTGCAGTGCACCGAGGACAGGTCCTGGAATCTCAGAGTTTAGGACACACTCGAAATGGTCTGGACAGGACTTCTGGCATGGAGCCTCTCCCTGTAGCAAATTACTTTCCTTACCTGCTGCATAACTGTGTGAGGCAGGGCTTCAGGCTGCTGAACAATACCCTGCTGCACATCTGGAAAAGACCATGCAGAGCTTGACTGAGCCTCCCTTCCCACCATGTTCTCTTAAAGTACCTAACTCCACCCCTCCCCAATCTGAGGACTTGGGTCACCACCAGTCATTTTAATATCCCACCCACAATGTCTGTCCTTTCTGTAAAAACGTGATACTTGGCACAGATAGTATACCTGAACATGCTAAAGTCTGGGGAAGGAGGGTTTGTACAAGGTCGAGTGGCAATTCTGTGGCATGGCTGGTGACAGAAGCATTTAGGATTTCTGCTGCCACCTGAGACCCCCTCCATGGCCAGAGACACTCACCCATGGTTCCTGGTTTGGCGAGACGCTGCTTAACATTCACGTGAGAGTTGCGCTTAGTAGCCATAGTCTTCCTCAGGTCTCAAGAGAGATTCCACTTTCTCTATGTATTCTATGTTCTTCACAGAACTCACGGCAGACAAGGCTCCACTAGAGTCCCTGAAGTAGGGGATTGAAAGAGTCAAGTTAGTCACACATACAGGAGGAGGCCTGACCTCTCCCCTAGAGGTAGTACACTCCTGAGACCGTGTACTTGCATATCTGAAAGAGACAGAAACCTGTTACACCCCCAGTTTCTTCTGATCCTATGGCAAGGCATGGACAGAGAAAACTACAGGTCCTCTGGGACCAAGTTTTATCCCCTCTTTGGTGATCTGGTTGAGCGTGAAGTTGGTCACGAGTCCAGTAGAAAGCAGAACATTCGTCAAGTTCCATGTTCCTTGGCTCTAGAATTAGGGCAGGTCACCAAAATGGCTGCCGGAATTCCTACCCACCAGTGCACTTACCCTACCACCAGATAACTCTGTTTCAAGTTCCTAGACTCTTCCTGTCCTGCATCCTTCTCATGACTGGGACCATTTTTCCCTCCCTTCTTTTTACCATGGTTTTTGTCTTACCCTTCACTTTACCTGGTTACTCGGACTCTCCATCATACAAGTCTTTCTCACACTTCACCTTCTCCTAACAACCTGTTTGCTCAAGCCCCATGGAAGCCTAATCATGACTTTCCCTGCTCATCACCACTCACGGCCCCTAAGACAGTCACACACACACATAGAGAGACCCACACAAATACATACACATGCACACACAGAGAGACACATACAGACACACACACAGACAGACAGTAACACACACATACACACTCATGTACTCACACACATACACACATACACAGACACATACTCAGACACACATATGCACACATACTGACACACACACATGTACACACACATGCACACACACATGCAAACACACTGATGCACTCACACAGAGACATACTGTCACACACAGTAACACACACACACACTCACTTTGAAGCATAGGAACGTGCTCTTACATCTTCATCAGCAATCACAACTCTCTGTTCTGTTGCTTTGTCCTGTACCCTGCCAAAGACAACTGGCATCCCTGATTTAATTGTCTCCCTAAAGTCCGGACTTTAACTTGACTTCTGACCACCAGCATGGAAGTGAATGGACATAGTCATTAGCTCAAGGGATACCATATATTCCCTTCTTCCTGGATCATGGTTCATCCTCAAGCCCCACTTTAATCTTAATAATTCCTTTGATCCCCTTGGAAGTGACTGAACACTTGCTCCTCATGAAATCATGTTCTTCCTAAGCCAACTTAGCTGACTCCTACCTGAAATCCCACTACACAGGAAGCTGAGGCAGGAGGATGGTGAGTTTGATGACAACTCATAACACCAGGAGAACTTGTCTCCAATAATAACCAAAGTAAGGACAATAATGATAGCAATAATAAATATTATCGTCCTGTAGAATATTGGAAATCTTACATTTAAATTCTTCCAACCTCCTTTTCCCCTACATTCTTCTGCAACTGAAACAAATCTTTTTTTTAATTTTTTGTCACAGGGCCAAATGTTATACCATGTTCAATCCAGGAGCTAGTTCCTCAGCAGGCTGTTTATCTCAGGAGAGCATGCTCCCTCTGCAGTCCAGAAAAACCATGCCTTCTTCCATAGCCTCTGGCCAACCTTCTAGATGCTTCTCCACATTTCACCAGTGGCACATGAGCTCACATTTCTTCTCCTCCTTGGCAATCCCTCCCTGTGTATGTCTGCCATCCTGCAGCAGTTCAAAGAGCACAGGTTCCCCTCAGGAAACCCAGCCATCCGTTTGTGCCCCACCTGCGTCAAAAGGAGCAGGAGCCTCCTTCAGGTTTTTATGGTTTGAAAAATTGCTTCTGTTTGGTGGTTATGTCTTAGTTACTGTTTTATCAGCATGACAAAATACTATGACCAAGACAACTTATAGAAGATACACTTAATTGGAGACTTACTTATAGATTTAGAGGGTTATGTTAGTCTGTAATCATTACAGTGGAGACTCTGTCATCAGGCAGGCAAATATGGCTCTGGAGCAGTAGCTGAGAACTTACATCTGAACTGTAAATTGCTGGAAGAGAAAATAAAACTGGGTCTGGCACAGGCTTTTAAAACATCTAAGCCAATCCTTCACCCTCAGTGACACACCTTCTCCAATGAGGTCATACCTATTTGCTAATCTTTCCTAAACAGTCTACCAACTGAGACCCAGACAATCAAACATATAAACTTATGGGCGTCATTCTCATTCAAACCATCACAGATTATAATATATTACATTATTTCCCCTTTCCTTTTCTCCCTCCAAACCTTTCTATATACCATTTCTTGGTCTCTTTCAAATTCATGGCCTTTCTTTCTTCATTTTTACAATGAAGTCAACATCCTTTGTAACAATTAAGAGATATTTTAAAGTAAACTGAATAAAAGAGATAGAAAAGTGTAAACTGAATAAAAAAGTCAAATATCTTTATGGAGATCTTATTGGTATCGATCTTAACCCACATATATTGGTGCTATATATCTCATATTGTTTTCTTTTGCTTGCTTTACACAGGTATTAAACTAATCACTCAAATTGTTCTATTTGCAGGCAAGGTGCTCAATAATCATACATCCTTATGCGTGAACATCACTTCAAAAGTAATACAAATGCTATACAAATTTGGAGAGCCACTGTATTATTAAGTGTTATGAAAATCTGAAATGATTTTAAATTAGTTTATTTCAATCATAATTGAACACAAATTAAATTATTTCCTAAACAATAATCAAAGATGATATGAAAACAACAGGAATATTTCATTTTCATCTTGTTCTGAGAAAAGGCAGACCAATTTAAATTCAACAACTTTTTTTTCTTCTTGTGCCTTAATTCTTTTCAGATAACTTTTAGATGATGTAATGTACCAACCACATTTTCCACGTGGTTTTCCAATGTGTCATATTGAGGCTGTACTGTCCTTCATCCAGTGGGCTTACTGTCAAAGGTCATTTAACCATATGAGTAGGAATTTATTTCTGGGCACTATGGTTTTCTCCTGGACTGTTTGTCGTTTTTGTATGCCCAATACCAGACACTTTGATAATTGTAACTTTATACAATGGTTTAAAATCAGAAACTGCAGGGCCTGGAAAGAAGACACCTGTTCTTGCAGAGGACCTGCATTTGACTCCCAGAACCTACTTGGTGGTTCACAAACATCTTTACAGTTACCTGAAGTTCCAGGGAATCCGATACCATCTTGTGAAGCTCCACAGGTAGTAAACACAGATGTGAAACATATGCAAATATTCAGACAAAACACTCATACATAAAATAAAAAAATAATAAAATAAACAGATCTAATAAAAATAAAAATGTTGACTTCTGTCTTCATTTTTGTTGTTATTTTATACATTGTTTTGACTATTTATCTGTGTTAGCTTTTAACTCATGAAACATTGTTAGGGTGATTTTTTTCTGTTCTTTTTGTTGTCTCTCCTGGTCCTGAATTTCTTTCAGTACAACTTTTGGAATTTTAATTTGTTTTTGCCCCATCCTTATCCATTAATATATATGCCTTTTAATGTTTTGTTTGGATTTGAAGGTTTTAAAGAAAACACTTTTCCAAGACTGCACCCTGACTTAGCATATAGGAAGACTGTTGCCAATGGGCCAGAGGCTAAGTCACTTGTATAATCTTTCCTAGTATCTTGTTCACATGATATCTGCATTTAGACCTGCAGCTCTTAAATGTTTCTGGCCTGTTGTAAGGGGCTTCCAATGGCCAATCAATTTCCTTCAGCCTTTCAAATCAGGCAAGATGGAAAATGGTTTGCCATATAACTGCTGTAGAACCCAGAACACTGAATTCATAGGCCAGTCTACCAGGTCATTCTCACTACTAACTTAGGGGCTATGTGTTCCAGATTTCTCCTGGTTTTTCTACCTTTTGTATAGTAGAGATAGGGGCATAAAGAGACATACTTGAGAATTTTCCTACAACCAGAGCTAGAATTCTTTCTTGTTTTAATCATGGTCTATGCACTGTGACTTCTCAAATGACACTTCTCATGGGTCTTGGAGTCCGTGTATTCTTGACTATCATAATATGAATGCCACTTACTTTGGAAAATGTTTCACTCATGGTATCTGTATAACTGGATGTCTTCTTCACACTATATCTGAATAGAAATCTTTTTTATTTTTTGGTTTTTTGAGACAGAGTTTCTCAGTAGTTTGGAGCCTGTCCTGGAACTAGCTCTTGTAGACCAAGCTGGTTTTGAACTCAGAGAGATCTGCCTACCTTTGCCTCTCAAGTTCTGGGATTAAAGACATACACCACTGCTGCCTGGCTCTGAATAGAAACCTTAAATAGTTTTCAACTAAAAAGTTAAATACTGATAATGGTTTACACATCATATAAGTATTACACTCACCATACATAACCTCTGTGCATTCAGAATGGGAAACATTGCCTAGTGGTATCTACAAATCCACAAAGAATAACTCAGCTATGGAACCAACTCATGGTGAGGATGTCCCTGTATAGCAGGACCTTGGCTCTTCTTCATGTACTCCTTCAAGAATACTTGACCTTAAACATCTGTCATTGGGAATGAATGGACTTAGGGATCATTTATCCATGTAATTGCTAAAGAGAGTAGAAGGAAAGTGAGATGTCCTTCAGTCTTGCTCCATATCCTAACTGATTCCATCATCATATGGAAAAGATCAGAATTCTGATTAGCATAGCATCAGGAAAAAAGAAATAGTATAAATAGATGTCATCAACTATCATTTGTGATGGAATGAGGAAAGCTTTGGAAGGAAAGAGTGCATCCAACAAAGTCTGGTTGAAATTTCTGTCTGTCTGATAGGATCTCCATTTCTGTAATGAGTTAGAACATTATTAGAGAACACAGAACCTCATCCAGGGATGAAGAAGATTACTGAATACTACACAATGGTGACTTTGGTAGCAAATAAAGGGGCTGTGCAATTCTGAAAGACATTGTAACTGATATTTGCTCTTTTAAACCTCTTGCTTGATGCTTCAATTGAATAAATTTCTAGATAACAATTTATGTAGTCTCCCTTGATATTTGTCATACGCCGCTTAACAAACAACCCATACTTCTTAGTGCCTCATAAAATTATTTATTTTTGGTAACACACAAATCTAGATGCAATGTGAAAAATCCTCATGTTTCCACATACATATGTAAGTACAGTAGTACACAGATAAGTGTGCAGTTGCACACAAAGGAAAACACTGGCATTTGATACCACTCAGAACCCCACTGATAGATTGATTGATTATATTAGATTGCACAAAGCATTCTATAAGACACATAAAAAGCCCCCAGCTTCCAAAGAAATAAAGGATGGGGATAAAGAATATAGGAAAGTCAAGTAATTGCCCTACATCATAAAAAGGATCTGAAAGCTTGTAAAATATCTGAATGCTTAAAAAACACATTAAGCACTTTGGGCAGGAGCAATTTTGCAAGTTCAGAAACAGGAATCAAACAGGCACTGCTCTAGCAAGGCCTCACAGTTTGGGTTCTTAGGTCAAGAGGGACATGCAATACAGATGTCCAGAAGGCAGTGAACCAGAGCTAGCAGGCCGAGGTGGCATTGTGGGGCTGGTCAGCTGCAGTCCCCTCTCTCCAGCAGGACCTGAAGACAGAAAAACAAAGACCAGAGTCAGATCACATACATGATACTCTCCTGAGCTCTCTCTTCACCTTTGCTGTGTCTCACAATCTCAGATTTGTCAGAGAGACCAGGAATATACCAATCCCCGTCAGACCTCCTTATCTCTGGTATTTGCTCTAACATCCCTTAGGTACAGCCAG
Source organism: Arvicola amphibius (assembly GCF_903992535.2). Lineage (NCBI taxonomy): Eukaryota > Metazoa > Chordata > Mammalia > Rodentia > Cricetidae > Arvicola > Arvicola amphibius. The sequence goes on from NC_052065.1 coordinate 61,268,533, forward strand.
TAATCCCTTATGGTCAAACCTGGGATTTCTAGATATGATCCTCACTGATGAAATTCTCTATCTCCTCAACCCACAGATTTGCTGGCCTAGCCTACATCACCCACTCTGGTAGACCTCAGTGACAATCTCTCTAGTTTCATTAATTGCCTTTTGTTCCAGCATGTCCACCCAGAATGGCTTCCCACCCACAAGCCAATATCCATTTGTGTCTTTGTCTCCGTAGTGCCCAGACTCCACCTCAGCCCACCCAACCATGTAATACCCCTCTGATCTCAGGAAGCCCTTCCTGTTCGGGTTGACCACTGAAATTCACTGGCAAAATTCAACCTGTTAAGGTTTTTCAAGCTCTATATCTACATGAAAAATGCCTTCAAGTGTCCATCATGATCTTGTTCCATGCCAGACCCTTATCCTCTGTTCTTCTCAGTCTACAGTGGACTGAGACACAACCATGCATTGGGAACCATTATACCCAGCTCTATTCCTTCCACTTGATATACTGCCTCCCCTGAAGTAAGATTTTGCTATCTCAGAAACCTCAGTCTACCTGTTTCTTGATGTCAGGGCACTGGGCAATTTTTATAGAGCAAAACATTTAGTGACCTGAAGATTCACTGAGTAACCCCTAGGCACCATTGCTCAAGTCAGCCTTAGGAACTCGAGTGCTTGGCTCCAAGGTAGTTAAAAACACCAACTCTTGGTTTCTAGATAACTACCAATAGCTCATCTCACAGCTTCCTCTCTGCCAAATATCCCCATATACCTGGTACACCATAGGGCTGGTGACGTGTCTGTGAAGAATTTTTCAGAGCCATCAGAGCTTCAGCAGCCTCCAGCATCTCCTGCCACTCCAAGGTAGCAGAAACTGAAGCCTGGTTGGAGGCACTGGGGCCCTGCAGAAGAAAGGGTGAGAAAATGAAGACTAGGAAAATGTGTGTCCTCTTCTATGATTAGTAACCCTCTAGTACCTGCTTCCCAGATGCCCCCCACTCTGCCCAGTCTACTTGTGTTCACATCTTCTAAACTTATTTCTTCCCATTGTTCTGAATCCCGTGTCTTTGCCAGGACCTGTGAGTGCAGTAGCATAGGGTCAATAGTGGCACAGGGCTGAATCATCAGGCTTGGGCACCTGTAAGAAGAGGAAGGGCCAAGGTATTAAAAGTTCTGATGAAGCCTGGTAGTGGTGGCACACACCTTTAATCCCAGGACTTGGGAGGCAGAGGCAGGTGGATCTCGGTGAGTTCAAGGCCAGCCTAGTCTGCAAGAGCTAGTTCTATGACAGGTTCCAAAAGCTACTGAGAAATCGTATCTCAACCACACACACCCCAAAGAAAAGTTCTCATAGAAATATCCTACCAGTAGACAGAGTAGCAGGAATCTGCAGTACTGTGATTTGGGAATCCAAATGATTGCATAGATATTTAATCTTGTGCTTTGGGCAAGCTATTTCTATTGGCCTACTCATTTTCAGCATCCCATTTAGCTGCATCCCTGAGACAATAGTTTATACTGGCTTTTCCTCCCAGAGCTAGAGTAAAAATGATGATGATGATGAATCATAGTGTCTATGTTTTAGTCTGAAAGCAGCTAAAAGCAATGTCAGTACCATCCCTTTTCAGTGGCTGCATTTTGCCTCCACTTTACCCAGTTCCTCTGGCCATGAAAGATAATTCAGGTTCACTGTCCTTTGGACAGACACCTAAGGCCCTGTAAAATCTCCTTACAAACTTCCAGATTTCACCAGGACCTTCCTTCTCTATCTGTCAAAAAGTAATAACATTCTCAACACTTTGAAGACCTACTCTGTGGTAGACCTGGTGTTAGTTCTCTTTTCAATGGTATAGATATAGACTGTGTCTACCAGCATGCTTGCTTGGAAATGGGAACTTGGAAAACTACTTGTGCAGATCCTCTTGGATAGAAAGTGCCAAAGCTGAAAGTGTTCTGACCTTGCTGATTTCTCCTTCCCCTACTCATTTACCTCCTTCTTCCTATTGTCGTCCTCCTGCTGCTATCACCCATGGCACTAAACACAAGGCTGGAAATCCGAAAACACAGTACATGTCCTTGTCTTACTTACATGCTCGGCATGGTAGAGAGCCCATGGAGCTCCCCTGAAAGGGAAACCACCAGTTGTTGCCCTGTGGTCTCTGGAGTATATGGCATAGATGTTAGTTCTGGGGGCTGACTCGGCAGCACAGGCCCCCCAGAGTTCTCCTGAAGAGGCAGAGACCAAAGATAAGGATCAGACACCCAGTTGTTCATGGAAAGATAAAGAATGAGAATCGTTTTGGATGAAAATAAGAACACAGAATTCCAAGCTGTGGGAACCTTGAAGACCATCCAATCTTACCTTTTACTCTGATTTGAGAACACTGAGGTCCAGACAGAAGTGATTTTTCCAGTGCCACAAAACGAGTAGTCATAGGGTTAGAAATGGAAACTGTCTTCGGGATATAGTAGAAAGGGTCTGGGCAATGGCTGATGGGAAAATTCCCCTTGGGCCACAGACTCTTCTTACCTCCTGGGTTGCTGCATCAACCTTGACCTGGAGCTGATGCATAGTGTCCTTTCCAGCTATAAAATAATGATCACATTTGGGTTGAGACTTCCTCCCCTACCATCCCCCTTCTATAATACCCCACACCTATACTAAAGTCTCATGTCATTACTGATCTTTTCTGCTCCCTAATGCCTTGCCAAATCATTCCTTCCTGTAAACACTTTGGCACCTGACAATGATTTTTTTTAACACATCAGAGAGTTCTTGCTGAAGGTTACACGGCAAGTCAGTGATGGGACTGGTGACAAAAATACTCATGCTTCCTCCCCAAGTACAGGGACCCTATCTAGTGAAAGACACTTACTGCAAACTCCTTCTTCCATAGTCAAATTCTTGACATGCATGTGTGCATTAGGGGCAGCCGCCATCATCATCCTTCTCTGTCTCAGAACTAGGCGTCTCTTTACCTGTCTCTTCTTGAAGGCACTCACAACAGACAAGGCCTTGTGTAGTTCCCTAAAACAGGGGGATTTGTAGACCTAACATTAGTTACATATAGAAGAGGTCTCCCAGACACTATACATAGGAAAGAAGGCATGATTTTGGCAGTCCTATGACTTGAAGAGGCAACAATGCTTTTATCCCCTTATTTGGACAAGCAATCTACTGCTGTGTTGGGACTAAGTTGAATCTATCAAGTTTCCCCAGTCCCTGTGACTTGCCTCACTGAAATGCCATACTTTATTCATTGACTCAACACATGCCTCAATCATCACTGGTATTTATTTAATTGTGTTCAATGAACAAAATGCCAAAGCAATCTGACAAGAGCTTTTTTAGAAAGTAAAAGAAAGAACTTCCCTATTTATTTAATGTGTTCAACATTACTTCTATGAATAAAAGATGCCATAGGTAGTATTACTGACCAGTATTCCTCATGAACATAGATGCAAACCTCTCTCATGAACTTTTAGCAGTTTTATTTCAAGGATGTATGAAAAACACCCAACATCAAACATAGCTTACCCTAGAAATGCAAGACAACTTTCATTTAAATACCAATACTAAAGCTTGGTCTAGTGGCATATGAATACATCCCAGCATTCAGAAGGTTCACACAACGGGATTCCAACAGATTTGAGGTCAGCCTAGGCTACACAATGAATTCCAGGATAGCTTGGCCTAGAGTGAGACCTTGTCTCAAAAAGACCCACCAATGAATTTTACTGTATTAGTGGGATAAAATAAAAGGACAGCAGTTACCAAGATGTGTAACAGAAAAGATATTTAATAACATAAAAGCCAACTCATGATAAATATCAGATTAAAAAGTTGACATTGTAGGAGCACAAGTACATATCCTCAATCCAATAAAATGCATCTACCAAAAAAATTCATTGCAAGAAATATACTTATTGGTGAAAAGGTAAATAATTCTTTTTCATTAACTTTGATAGTATTATTATCTTATAATTTTTATTTAGCATTCAAAATGTGGATGATTCATGACATTTTCACATGGTTAGCACAGTGCTTTACTCATATATCCCTCCATTGCACTTAAGTGCTCATCTTCCACCCAGTCCTCTTCTTACCCCCAAAAAGTTCCTCTTTACTTTCATGTTATATACATGCACCCGCACACACACACACACACACACACACACACATACATGTATACACATACAAGTGAATGAAGATTCTATACATGATAAAAATATATTCATCTTTATTTTCCTTCATTACTCTCTTGTTTCCACCACACTTTAGTTTCTTTTCTTTCCCTAGATGTTGTCTCTTCGGCTTTGATGTATGTATGTCTATATATAAGTATACATAATTAGATTGTATGTATGAAAAAACATGTGATATTGAAAAGACAGAATATTCCATCCAAAAAGTCAAAAATGAGCTCTAATGTCTCTCTATACAAATTAAACCATATGCATTCATTAAACTTTAAGCCATAGCTGCCACATAGAAACAACAACAACAAAAGAACTCAAAATAAATAAAAAGGCATACAGATTGAAAGGGAGGAAGTAAAAGAATGCCATTTGGTTATATATTTTAGTATATTTTATTAATTCTTTGAGAATTTTATATATGCAAGCAATGTATTTTGATAATATTCTACCTGACTCCTCCCCCAGTTCCTCTCAGACCCATCCCAGCCATGTCCTCTTTATTGTATGATATTTTTTATCAATCTTGTGAGACATCAATACAATGAGTTTTTAAAATATTCAGACCCCATTCCTCCCTTAACTATTCCTACGTTCACCATCTACCTTTCCACCCCTCCAATCTCTGTGTCCTCTTTGTTTTTCTTATATAATCCACTGAGACAAATTTGTGATCCTGTGTGTGGGGCAACCACAGGAGCATGACTGACTAAGGCCACACTTTAAGAGAAAGTCAATTCTCCCTAATCCCCAAATCTACCAACTGTCCATGACTTTTAAAGGAGGTATGCAGACTCATGACCCCCTCTCCCAACCATGCTAGATTATTGACTGACTTGATGGTCTACAGCTTATGTGCTATAAGTTCAAAAGTAAGTGATTCTGTGATAAGCAGAAGACACTGTTAGTCCTTGTTTTCCCTGACTTTGAGTCTCATACTATCCTTGCCTTCTCTTTACAAAGTTCCCTGAATCTTGGTGGAGTAGGGGTGGCATAGAGCAGAGTGGAGAGGTGTAGAGGGAAAGGGGATCATATGATACAGATATCTCATTTACGGCTGGACACTCTACAGTCAATGTTTTCTGCATTTTGTCCAACTATGAACTGTTTAGTTTATTTCATTCCATTAAACAAAAAAACACCTCTGGATTATCTTCCTTTAAAAGGTGGATATGGGAACAAGGAATTATATATCTTAGTTAAGGGAGCCATTCTAGGGTTGGCAGAGACTTGACTCTAGAGGGGTTCCCAGGTGTCCAGGAAGACGCCCCCAGCTAGTTCCTTGGGCAGCTGAGGAGAGGGTGCCAGAAATGTCCAGATCCTATTGCCATACTCATGAATATCTTGCATATCACCATAGAACCTTCACCTGGCATTGGATGGAGAAATGACAGAGTCCCACATAGGAGCACCAGACTGAGCTCTCAAGGTCCTGATGAGCAAAAGGAGGGAGATCATGAGCAAGGAAGTCAGGACCTTGAGGAGTGCGTTTACCCATTGAGAAGGTGGGACAGATCTAACGGGAGACCACCAAGTCCAGTTGGAATGGGACTGATGAAACAGAAGACCAAACCAGACTCTCTGAATGTGGCTGACGGTGGAGGAGGACTGAGAAACTAAGGAGAACGGCGATGAGCTTGAACACTACAGCATGGATGGGCTCACTGTGAGCCTTGTTAGTTTGGTTGCTCACCTTCCTGGACTTAGGGGGAGCTGGGAGGACCTTGGACTTAACATAGTGAAGGGAACCCTGATGGCTCTTTGTCTTTGGAGAGGGGTGGAGTGGGGGTATGGATGGAAGGGAGGGGAGGGAAGGGGGAGGGGGAGGGGAGGAGATGGAAATCTTTCATAAAAAAGTGAGAAAAAAAAATAAAAGTGACATATTTGATAATAGAAATACTCAATATTCCTGATGCAGGGGTGTCTTCTGCTTTGTGTTGATTTCATTGGTTAAATAAAGAAACTGCTTCGGCTTTGTTAGGAAAGAAAATTAGGTATTCAAAGTAGACAGAGCAGGATGCTGGGAAGAAAGCAGAGTCAGGCAGACGCCATGAAGCTCTGACCCAAGATAGACAGGTTAGAATCTTCTCAGTAAGCCATCACCAGATGGTATTACACAGATTTATTAGAAATGGGTTAATCAAGATGTGAGAATTAGCCAATAAGAGGCTTGAACTATTGGGCCAGGCAGTGTTTAAATGAATATGGTTTCTTTGTTATTATTTCCGGGGCTAAGCTAGCAGTGCAGGAGCCGAAAAGGACAAAAAGCAGGCCTGCTTGCCACATCACTACATATTTCAGATAAAAATCATCTCTAAATGTTAGAAATTCTGTACAAAGTATTTGAATAGAAAATTTAGTATGTAAAATCTCCCTAAAATTCAATATATTAGAAATAATTAAGGACATTGTTTCTACAATTTGGAGACCCAAAATTTGGAGACAGTAATTGTATTAGGGAATGGCACAGAAAAATGGATGCCCTGAAGGGGGAAAAAGCAAACAAAATCGATGGCTCAAACAGATTGCAAGACATAACCCAAACTGAATCACGATTCAAAGAGTAAACTGCTAAACTTTAAAACCTACGATATCTACAAGAACATTAAAATAAACAAAATATCTATTAAGAATATTGACATAAGCACGGGAACATTTATTTAGAGAAAACTATTAAAATTTTACTAAGAGAAAGTAAAATAAAGTATGCTATGCTCACTGTTCACAGCACTCAAAAGATTTCCAATCTCTGTAATCATCAAGAAAAGGAAAAGTTATCACTCAAAGTTCTATAGCAGTGCTTACAACAAAAAAGGGCCAACGACATTTGGAAGAGGATAAAGATGGAGAATGCCTGAACCCCAGAATTTCACTATCATGCTCCAACACGGAGGTAAGCACCACAGCACGGAGTCACCTTAGGACAGGACACACACACCAGTGAGATCAGAGGCAGGCCACAGTCAGCACTACAAAGGCTCCACGGTAATTCTATTAGGGAATGGCACAGAAAAATGGATGCCCTGAAGGGGGAAAAAGCAAACAAAGATCGATGGCTCAAACAGATTGCAAGACATAACCCAAACTGAATCACGATTCTAAGAGTAAACTGCTAAACTTTAAACCCTACGACCTGACGACTGTCCTGCACATTGTACACACTCTCCAGGTCCCCAAATACATTCCATCATTCACCAGAAAGCAACGCTCAGATATGCGGGTAACCTGCACAGAGCAAACGTCTCAGAGAGAAGAAGTAGGGTCCAGGCTTTCTGGCCTCAGAGTGCCAGGACCAAAAATTTTTCTGAAATTTTATGAACAGTTTGGACCATGCACCTAGGGAGCTCTATGAGAAACCTCACTGTCCTAAGTAAACGGGAGGACCACAGACAGCGCTCGTGAGCACTTTTGTCCATGGAGACCCCACAAACGGGGAACTCACCGTGTACCCGAAGACCTCTGCATTTTCAGTTCAGCGTGCAGAACTTCATTCAGGCTGCTGAGCTGGCCAGAGTGAAGGTGAAATGCAGAGGAAAGAACAGAATGTTCTGGGGGAGGGATGTAGGACTCAGGCCATGCAGCAGAAATGTATCTACTGGTTGAGCACAATGTACTGAATTGAAGCAGGGAGGGACCATGGGCAGGAGCAATAGGGCTTGGTGCCATGGAGGGGCAGGGATTAGGGCTATGCAGGGGACAGGTCTCAGTTCCACAGCCAGCACAGTGGGGACCTCAGCAGAACTGTGGATAAATGTCCTGAGTGGGGTGTCACTCTCTAGGAAGATGATATTCTTTCCCTTCTTCCCACCTCCTGGGCAGGTGAGTTTCACATTCACGTGCTCTGGAACATCCTCTAGGGGTATTGGGGTTTGGTCAGGCCAGGGCTCCCAACTTCTCCATCCTCATCACCTCAATCAGTAGTGCAGATACATATCACAGTACCCACATGGGGTAACTGACAGCAGTCATGGGGGACCGCAAACATGAGGTCTCAACTCTCTTCTTCAGACTGTGAGAAACCCACAATAATACTTCCAGGAAGGTACTGTCTTTGCTCACAATATGGAGAATTCATCCAATGGCCCAAGAGGAACCAGGAAGGCTGCTCCTCCGAGAAGGCCCTGGAAGGGTCAGTTCCAGAGAGCCCTGGCATGTGTGTCCAAGTCCTTCAGGTGAGGGCTCTGAGCCAGCCTGCCTCTCACCACTCAAGCTGCAATCACTCCCTCCCTCTCCCCTACAGAGCACACCAGCCCCCTCCATTCCCATAGGGCGTCTGAGGGTTCACTTGTCTATCTGATTCCTTCTCAGGAGAGGACACAAAACAAAAATAGGCTGAATCCACTGGAGTCTGAGACTCGGGGCCATGGCCTTCTGCTGCCCAGGCCCTTGCCTTCCTGAGAATCTTGTTCAGTGCGGTTGAAATAAAGGCCTGCATGCTTTCCAATGTTTTGGCTTTGTGATGTTTTATTCATAGTTAGTACTGACATTAACTTAAGATGTGCTGGGGATGATGTCTTGGTGATGGGGGTGGGATATCTTGGAGGGGAAAGCAAGTGTATTTCTGAGTTCTCCAAGGACATCACATTCCCCTCTGAGGCAAAGATACTTGCTCCCATCTTTGTTGCAAAGCAGTCTCACTCACAACTGTTTCTTTTTCACAGCTGGCAGCTCTGACCCACATACTTCCATATATCCAGGAGGGGTGTCTTGCAGGCCTCTCCCCTTGTAGTCTCTGTAGACTTCATAGCTGAGAGGTCTTGAGCAGAGATTATGGGGGAGGGACGCATACACAAAGAATCTGTGGAGCCTTTAAAAGGGCTTTAGACATTGTGCTCACAAACACTACCCAAGCACCCACAGCTCCTCAGAACAAGACAGGGGCCAAAAAACAGCCTTGTTTGTCTCTACTACACAAGGTCACTCTCCACGTTATGAGGGTTTCTTGTCTTCCTAGGGAGACCCTGAAAGGTACTGAAACATTTATCCCAGGGCAAGGCTGCAAGTGAGGATGAAATATAACTCATCTTTACCCTTAGGCAGTTTTACTGACTTATAAAATGCATTTTCGCTACAGGAGGACATAAATAGGACACAGAAAAACACAAATACCCCTCCCCTTTCAAATGACAGTCTCCTGTATGCTTCAAACTAATGGAGTGAAAAAATGCTTGACAGGACCAGCTGTGAGAGACCATTGTCATTCCTTGCTGAGAAGGGTGAGTCCTTCCTTGATGAGAGAAGGAGGGGCTTCTCAGAGACCAGAAACTGTACAGGGAGACAACAGAATTTCAAGTCTCAAGCCCCTCTTCTCCACTTCTGTACGACAGTCAGGGTGGGACCCACAGATAGAGAATAGTTGGCATTTGTATTAGTTATGTTTTTCGTTGCTTTCAAAAATAGCTCACAGAAAAAAGTATACTTGAGCTCACATATTAAAAGGGTATAATCCAGGCTGAAGGGGAATGTGGCAGTGTTCAAAGTGGCAGGAGCAGGCAGCCGAGACTCCACAACTGGGAAAAACAGAATGCATGCAGGAGGGGACACTGGCAATTGCTTTTTCATTTTTATTCAACCCTGGAACCTTGTCCATGTAACGATGCAGTCCACACTCATGAGAAGTCCTTCTCTCCACAGATAAACATTTCTGGAAACATCCTCTTAGACATGGCCGGAGATGTGTCTCCCAGTTTATTCCAAATCCAGTCCCATCAAAGGTGCTGACTAACCATCACCAAGTAGCTACTCCCAGTGTGATTAACGACTTAGAAGTGATCTTTCTGTGGCAGGTGTGATGGGCTGAGCATCATCTCTCCCCACAAAGTCCTCTGTCTACTGATTTTGGTCCTGTGATATTGGTTTCCATTAACCCCATACACTTAAAAAAAGTTTGGGAGAAGGGGCCTGTTTCAACCATTGTTTTAGGGTACTAGAATTGATTGAAGACAAACAGAAACTCTAGGCAGGAACTGAACCAGAGGCCATAGAAAAGGCTGCTTGCTACCAAGCCTTTATGGTTTTCTCGGGCAGAAGCAGAGGTGGAATAAAGGCAGCTGGACAGATGCAGAAGAAGCCTTCACATCGGCCCCTCCTACCAGACACAGACCCGTCCTGTCCAACACCTCCCAAGCTGACTCTAACCATGGCCATAGAACTAGCTGCCCACTGCCGACACAGGGTTCACTGGGGTATGCAGCACTACATTTTGTTTTCTAAATGATGTACCTCTGCTGCTGATCTCAGCTCTTGCCACAATCACCTATCATGGTTCTTTTAGTTCAGCAATCCTCAACCTGTACATCTCGACTCCTTTGAGGTTGCATAGCAAATATTCTACATACCACATATTTACATTATGATCCATAACAGCAGCAAACTTGGAGTTATGAACTAGAAAATAATTTTATGGTTGGGATCACCACCAGATGAGGAACTGTGCTAAGGTATTACAACATAAGGAAGGTTGAAACACACAGTTCTACGCTTTGGTGGCCCTGTGTCCTGCCTCCCACTCTACACAACTACAGAGTCCCGACTTCCCAGGAGAAGATACTTGCCACTGCCCACCCCTAGTCACAAGGGACTCTCTGTACTCTCTCCAAGAACACTCTCTTCTCCTAGCCTGTGAACTAGGGCATGGGCAGTGCAAGTGTTGCCACTTCTTAGGGCTCAGCACTTGTGGAGTTTGAGCCCTGGGTTCTCACAGCTGTGTCGATGTTTGCCCCCCCCCCAGCATTCTCAAAAATAAAAAATCTCAAAATAAAAATTATATGCAAGTAAGGTTTCCAACTATGTGAACCATTGTGACATGACTACCACCATCAAGCTAAATCCCATCAATTACCCTCCAGAGCCACCATTATTCTTCTGTGGAGAAAGCATTTAAGATCTTTCACCATTCATATTTCCATAGAGCTAGCCCAGACTATTTATCATGAACTTAGAGATCACATTTACAACCTAAATCTATACATACTTCAAAGCAGGATACCAAGGTATAGTATATGTTATATACTTAAAATAAAAATAAGTTTGTGCCGTTTGGCTGTCGTTTCCACCTCTACCCTTGCATTGTGATCTCTATTCCCCCCCCCCCCAGGTCACTGGCAACCACTATTGTATACTTTCGTTCTCTTTGGAAAGCAGCTAACAGATTATTTGTGGGTTTTTTTCTTTTTTCTCCCTGTACCCATGTTGTTGTAAACAACAGTCAACCCTTGGGCCTGCCAAGATTTCTGTCTCTGTTCAAACAATGTTTTATTTCGTGTGTTAATACGTCTGTGTGCATAGAGAGGATGAGTAGTTTTTACAGAGCCTGTGGATTGAATGTAGTCTTTGCACTTGGCAACTAAATACTCTCTCAATTGGCTAAATTCCCAGTCCATTTTAAAACTGAAGGAAATGCAACTGTATCTCACTAATTTGCACAACATTTGTACTTTAGCTCATTCTGTAGCCCAGGCAAGTCATCAACTTATTATCCTTCTGCCACAGCCTTCCAAGTACCTGTAATTGCAGGTTTTGCCCCCAGATCCAGCTACATACTTGATGTATTTATCCACTAACAGACATTTAGGTTATGTCCCTAGGACGGGTCCTGTAGGTCATGCCTCAGTCAGCGTGGGAATTCATTTATTTTTGGAACACTGACTTTAGGGCTTTGGGATATACCCCCAGTACAGGTATAGCTAAAATGCATAGTAGTCCTAACGTTAATGTCTGGAGACATATGCACGGTGTTTTCAATAGCTGCTGTACCAATTCACACTTTAACAATCTTGTACGAGGGGTAACTCTGCTCCTTGTTGGCTCTAATTCCCATCTCTGATGCTAAGCCCAGCACAAAAGGTGAGATGATCTCTCACTGCAAATTTGATTCCCATTCTCCTGATGATTATTGCCAAGCACCTTTGTCCCTATCTGTTGGCCATTTGTACATCTCCCTTCAACAATGTCTACACAGGTCCTCAGTCAATTTTCAAACAGAGATATCTGTAGGTTTCCTTTGCTATTGAGTTCTGTGTCTTTCTTATATTTTAGGATATTTATTGCTCCTTTATGCCTACATGAAGTCCTGATATAATTCACAGAACCTAGAGGGCAGAGAGGAGGAATGTGTGCTGGCTAAATGGTTGCCTTGGGGATAGCACAGCCTTTTCACCTCAGCTAAACTCACACGATTCTCCAGCCATCAACACTTGCTGCTGCACTGAAAACTTTATTTAGTGAAACAGGCCTTGAGAGGCAGCGAAGTAACGGTCTAAATAACAGTCACAGTCAGTGGCAAATCTGGCCCTTCAACAAATGGTGCTGGCATAACTGGATGTCAACCTGTAGAAGAATGAAAGTAGATCCATATCTATCACCATGCACAAAACCCAAGTCCAAATGGATTAAGGACCTCAATATCAATCTGGACACACTCAACCTGTTAGAGGAGAAAGTGGGAAGTACCCTACAACATTTGGGCACAGGAGACTGCTTCCTACGTATAGCACCAGCAGCACAGACATTAAGGGCAACATTGAATAAATGGGACCTCCTGAAGCTGAGCAGCTTCTGTAAAGCAAAGGACACTGTCACTAAGACAAAAAGGCAGCCTACTGACTGGGAAAAGATCTTCACCAACCCCGCAACAGACAAAGGTCTGATCTCCAAAATATATAAAGAACTCAAGAGAATAGACTTTAAAATGCTAATTAACCCAATTACAAAATGGGGCACTGAACTGAACAGAGAATTCCCAACAGAAGAAGTTCGAATGGCCAAAAGACACTTAAGGGCATGCTCAACTTCCTTAGCAACCAGGGAAAAGCAAATCAAAACAACGTTGAGATACCATCTTACACCTGTCAGATTGGCTAAAATAAAAAACACCAATGATAGCCTTTGCTGGAGAGGTTGTGGAGTAAGGGGTACACTCATCCATTGCTGGTGGGAATGTAAACTTGTGCAACCACTTTGGAAAGCAGTGTGGCGGTTTCTCAGGAAATTCAAGAGTGTATTTTAGATACATTCTCACTATACCCAGCACTGTAGCTGTGATGTTGTGAATGCCTATGACCTCCACAGGCTCATCTGTTTGTTTGTTTGTTTTTGTTTTTGTTTTTCGAGACAGGGTTTCTTTGCAGCTTTAGAGCCTGTCCTGGAACTAGCTCTTGTAGACCAGGCTGGTCTCGAATTCACAGAGATCCGCCTGCCTCTGCCTCCCGAGTGCTGGGATTAAAGGCGTGTGCCACCACCGCCCGGCAGGCTCATCTGTTTGAATATTTGGTTTCAGTTGGTGGGACCGTTTGCGATGGTTGAGGAGATATGGCCTTGGTGGAGTAGCTGTGTCCCTAGGAGTGGGCTTGGAGGTTTCAAAAGTCCACACCACACCATAGGGCCAGCTCTGGCTCTCTCACCATTCTGGTTGTTGTCTCAACATGTAAGTTTGCAGCTACTGCTCCAGCACCATGGCCGCCTGCGTGTTATCTGCTCAGAACCATGTCTACCTGCCTGTGACCAGGATCCCTGCCATGATGCTGAGGACTTTACCTATGAAACTGAAAACAAACACCAAACAAAATGTTTCTTTCTCTCATAAGTTGCTTTGGTTATGATGTCTCCTCACAACAATAGAGAAGTGACTAAGATCTTAAACTCACTATGTATCCCATGCTGTCTTCAAACTTAGAAAACTCCAGATTCATTCTTCCGTAACAACGTGGCAGGTATGTGCCCAAACACCAGTTTATGTCAATCTATAATTCTGTGTGATTTCTTCTGTCTACACCAGAGAGCAAGTAGGTGTGGAGCAGAAGTACTGATGGGGAACAGTCTGTCATGGCCCCAGGTACTTGTATAGCATTAGGGCCGGCATACACACATTGAGATACCTGTTAGATTCTGGAGGGGAAATCCCTGAAGCCTCATGGATGCTTTATTTCCAGCAGAACATCCAGATAAATCTTGTCAGCCTCATGAGGTTATTATGAGCATGAAAGAAACTGCCACTATGCCAGTGAATAGGAAATCATCCAAAGAATTTGAAGAAATAGATAGCAAACAGAAAAATGAGCCTGAGAGCAACACAGTCTTCATTTCAACCATGCAGAAGAAACACATGGGAGCACACTGAGAACTCTGATGGCAAAAGTGAAGAAATGAACAAACAAATGAACAAAAGGAATAAGCTACAATGGAGGAGAACGCCAACGATTTGAGAATGGCAGATATAGAAATGAAATGGCCATCTCAAAAGGAGTAAGCATACCATGTCACGAGTCAGAATGGAAACAGAATAGAAATCAGCTGCCTGTATCCTGCTGTAAACTGAGAAACACTACAAACTGTAAGAATTCCAGCTGGTAACATACACTGTAGGCAGGTACTAGTTCAGATGCTCTTGGAAACAGCAGCTAGCAAGGATACCTCTATTTTGAAATGTTTGCACATGGTGCACCTTCAAATTCTTTCTCCTCCTACTGCAGATCAGAACCATACATTACATTGATTGTGTTGGTGCATGCCTCTATCCTCAGCATAGGGAGGCTGAGACAGAAGGATTCTGAGTTCAAGGCCAGCCTGGGTTAGAGAGGGAGGCACTCTTCACAAGAGTTACAGCAAGAGAAAGAGCTGCTTCTGACAGACATCATTGTTCTGGATCTGAAATGTCATGGTCTCAAGGCCAAGCATGTTCTAGCAAGCTTTTCTCCAGCTCTGCTACATGCTAGGCCAGAGCATCCTCAAGATCAGGACCATGGGGCTGGAGAGGTGGCTCAGAGGTTAAGAGCACTGGCTTCTCTTCCAGAGGTCCTGAGTTCAATTCCCAGCAACCACATAGTGGCTCACAGCCATTTAGAGTGAGATCTGGATCCCTGGCATTAAAGCATACATGGAAGGAATATTGTATACATAATAAATAAATAAATCTTTAAAAAAAAGATCAGAACCATGGAGACATCCTCAGGCATGCTGCCCCTTTTCAAGCCTCAACAGCTAGGTAGTTCTCTTCTACCAGGTGTGGTTAGTGAAGATTTTCCCCCATTCTTCATGATGTCTCTTCAGTGGATTAACTGCTCCCTTTGCTGCTGGCCTCATTTGCTAAACAATCACAGGTCTTTTCAGAAAATCCTTGTCTGTGATGCTATCTCCCTTTATCAGGGTTTCAAGTCTTACAGTAAACCTAGTCATTCACTTGCTATGGATTTCTCCACAGAGAAGTGGGGATCTAGCCTTATTCTTCTGCATTTGGTGTATAGCATTTTAAGTTAAGTAAGTCAGACAGATAAATCTTGCAGGTTTTCTCACACTTGAGAATCCTAAGCTTTATATGTATATATACATATGTATATATGTATATATACACATAAAATCATATATGTCTAAATGACATCAAGGAATCAGTGAAACAGTTTAGTAGAAATTGAGGTGCCTGCCATAAGTTGGAGGAGAATAGAAGGATGAGTAGGGGTTGTGGAGGCAAGCTTCCTCCTATACTTAAATGACACTCTCAGCATAAAACTCAGTTCTATGTACAACCAATAAACACCAGTTACTAAAGAAAAGGTGTGACAGCATGTTGAGTACATCAAAGAGAAAAAGATTTTCAGCTCCAGGCTTCAGGGTCACGTGATACACTTCCTACCTCTTTGCTTCCATCTGGAGCCTCTTGGCTGGCACCAATCATGGAAGAGAAACCTCGAGTCTGATTAGAGATCCTTGGTGGGCCTTGGGCTTTTGTCTCAGAGAGCTTATGGGCCATTTAAGATACAGGAAGAGTCTCCCTATTTGTTTGCTAAAATAGTCAACATGTGGATGGAGCTGGAAACTAGAAAGATGTGACTGACAAGTGACTGTATTTTTCTTTTGGTAAATGTGATGTTAACAAACAGAAACTCACCCTTCTGCCAAGTCTTAAGCCTTAGATAATCATTGTTAGAGGACTCTAAATGGTAGGGAAAACTGCTTTCAATAAGTGATTTCACCATTGGCCTTGTTGTAGTATGCTTGATTAGAATGGACTTGGGGGAGAAGGGAGGACAGGACTAGAAACAGATATACAAGTCAGTGAGGCATCCCAAGGTTCAAAGGAGTGAGGGAAATGTATCAAGTGCTTGGCCATCATGTACTTATCTGCAGAAAGGGTGGTGGGAAACTGGGACAGGGACACAGGGATGGAATTCACAGAAAGGACCAGATCTCAGCCTTCATAAACACAACAGGATTAAGGGGATTGCATTCCTGTGACACTAACTCCTTTCCTACACCAAATGCACAGCACACTTCTGGAAAAATCTGAATGTCTCTACCTGCTGTGGCTGAGAAAGGACCTTCCTGTATGAGGAAAACTGTGGCTGTCTGGAGACCTTCCCTGCAGGGGAAAGGGTGGGGTCCTAGCTTGACAGTGAAGGTAGCTAGATTGCCCTTTCTTCCCCATGATAAGCAAACTCAAAAACATGTGGAGTCTCTTTTCCCTCCAGTGTGATTGACCACTGCCCACAAAAGACTAGTGACCCAGGTCTCTGGATGGCACTGCTCTATGAAATGCATATAGATATGGGCTGGCTGTGATGGCCCATATCAGTAGGATATTTTGAAGTCACTGATTCCCAGGGATCATGAATACAGCCCTGGACCCACTGTACCCACATAAACCTCCCAATCAGCACTTGGTGAAAGGCAGCAAATGTCAGAGCAGGCTTTGATGGCTCTCCTGAAGAGGATTGATGCTGCTTAAAACACTGGATTTTCTATTAACCATTGTAGTCTCCCTTTTCAGAGGAATTCCTTTCCTCTCCTTATCTTGTTTCAAGACAAGGCCTTGAGCCCATGCAGCCAAAGACATCACTATCATGTCCTTGAGATTCTGAACCTCCACCACCACCTTCTGAGTCCTAGGATTATAGATATATGTGTCCATAGTCTCTGCCTCTCTCATAGCAACAAGCCTAACTATCTCCACTTATGTCCCAAGAGAACCATAGCCCATGTGTCAATTTCTCAAGGTTCTCAAGAACCAACTGTCCCTCTTTTCTCCTTCCCAACAGACACAAACAGAATCTCAAAGGTCAATAGTGCCACAGACATGACTCCCAGATGATGACCAAGTTCTGTCTGCTCCTCCAGTCCTTACTTTCCAAGTTGCCCAACTTTTAAGCTTTATAATATTTTAATAACTTCTGTGATTTGGCTTTATAATATTTTTGGTCCTCCTATCATCTCCTCAGTATATGGTTTGTGTAATTTGGTGAAGGTGACAGTAAGTGACTCTGAGACGTAAAGGAAACCAAATATCAAATATTTTATCTAGAATAGTCATCTATGTCAGCGACTGAGTATTTCTAGTGCTGAACAAGAGGGCTGTGGGCTGAAGGCTGTGTAACTGGGTCAAAAGGAGCCACAATGTCCTAGAAACCATATTTAGGGTTTAGAGGGGAGTGGTAACTCATATTCTGAGAACAATGACATCACCCAACAGAGTTCCATCATTCATCACATCTGGTTGTTTATGTCACAATGTGTCACCCTGTCTATATCTGCTTTGGAAGAGAATTCAGTAAAATTACAACACAGCGTGAGCTCCTTCTGTGCCCGAGTGATGAGAAAATCCGCAGCATCCACACTACTGGCACAAAAACTGGTTAGATCTTGGCGAAGGTTCTGATTAGCGATTCTGGTGCACTGGGTACTGGGAATCATACTAAATGAATGTGTTGGGCTGATGGGATTGCCTTTAGTTCAACAAGGCCCTCACAATGATGCACTAGGCTGTATAATGAAGTGTGCAGTGGCCATGGGACCTCCACTTGGTCTTGTGGTTTCCATTTTTAGAATACATTTCAGGGCAACACCTCAACTCCTCAGAAAGAAACACAGAAAATAACATGGGAACCTCACTGGTTACCTAATTTTGTGTTGCTCTAAATGCTGCTGCTTTCCCTGAAATTGTCCCCTAAGTATTAGGAATGCATTCAGTGTTCTCAAATATACATTTAATCCCTTCCTCCTTCTTTGAACAGGTCCCCCTACCACGTTTCATTACTGCATATTCCAAACAGTGCAGAAATTTGTGGTAAGCACACTTCTAGCACAGCCCTCAGTGACAACCTCCTTCCAGGCACTTGTGTCCTAATGCAATGGGCCTAACCCAATGCCATGCTTGTAGCCAACAGCATTTGGAAACTATAGTAGTAAGTCATTGCTGCCAAAAGGCAGGCTGTCACAAGACTAAGCCTCCCCTAACATGCAAACTTCCTCCCTCCAGTACTAACTGCACATGTCCCTGTGGAGATGAACAGCTTACAATGTGTTGGTACAGTCATACATCTAACAGACAGAAACAGGCTAAGGCCCTCATGTTGCAGCCATTAGGAACTGGATCCTGTCAACCCCTGGCTCACCTTCAGTCAACCTATGAGATCACAATCCTTGAACATCTGACACCTTGATTACAAGTAGGTGTCAGAAAGGGAGAAAAGTGGAGGACCTAGACAAGTCATGCAGAATCCCTGATCCAAGAAACTCTGGGAGAATAACTATTCTATAATGCTGGTATATTTGGTGAGGTATACTACATGTCAGTCACCAATGCTGAAGATAACAGGACTACCTGAGGGCTGGGACTGTGGGCAAGTGACAGAGGGCCTGAGTCAGACTGGGAGAGTTTCATGTGGCTCAGAGGACACAGGATGTGCACACCTCTCAGTCAGACTCAGGGTCAAGTCCCAGGTTTGGTATGAGTCATCTCTGTGACTTTGAACAGTTTATGTGATGCCCTGGACTGGGTCAGTTCTTCCATGAACTTGAATGACACCACCTTGCAAGACTGGTTGAAGTCCACACAACTCAACTATCTAAGGATGGATGTGGGATCTTCTTGGCACTAAGAAAATAGTAGGCTCCATTGATAAGGTCGGTGACCTGGTACCCACTGTCCACCTCTCAGGTGATCTCCTACTGAATCAGGAAGCCCGTGGTGCATAAAAAGTAACTGTAGGTAATGATAACTCCAGGAGGTAGCACAAGAGCCTTTGTTCTCCTTGAACGGAAGCCGATCAAACAGGATACATCTCTCAGCAATTCTGCTCTGAGGAAGAGAAAGGGAGCCTTATCAGAATACAGACTGAGGACCTATGGCTTGGACAGGAAACCAGACATGCCCTTCCTCATCCTCTAAGCCCCTTACCTCCCCCATATCCTCCCTTTCATTCCCCCCTGAAATCTCACTGTTCTCCTCGACTTCCTGTCTCGGGGACCTGACAGCATAATTCTGCTTCTTGTGATTTCCATATCACCTAGGAACTCTGCCCTTTTCTGAGGCCACCTGGTGAATGGATTAAGTACTATCAATGTCATGATTATATGGCTCCTTCAGACTCCCCCAGGCCACAGACGATATGATCTGTGCACTGCCACTTGGGCAGCCCCTCAGGTGTGCATTGATTTAGCCTTTCTGTCATGACCTAGAGATGGTTCATTAAGAAAGCCCAACATCTACACAGCTGGATACATTCCTAACCAGCTTGTGGAGGCCTCTCTCTGTCCATCACGCATTTACAAATGAAAGGATTCTATAAGAGACTTTACCTCTCACTCCACACACCATCAATCCATCCTTGGGATTCTACACAAGGGTCTCTAGTTTGCCTTCAATGGACACAGAGATCTTCCAATTCTTGTCTCCCTAGGGGCCTTGGCACTTACAGTTCCCTCTACACCTACCCTTTCCGTACAAGGACTTTCATTTGCTTTCTGGGTCTGTGATGCTTTCAATTAGCTGCAGGCCAAGGATCTTCCCAGCACATAGCACAAAAGCAATTGTTCTCCGGAAAGGGGGAAGATCAGATTGGATACATTTGTAAGCAATTCTGGGTCGTTGGAGAACCTTATCAAAAGCAGAATGAGGCCACGATGCTGATGCAGAGAGCAAGTGTTTCTCTCTTTCCCCCTGGAAACCTGTCTTCTGCCCACCCTTTCCATTCCTGTTTGTTTTCCTATTTTTTCCCAATTCCCCTGCCATCCTCTTCTTTCTTCCCACAGCACTACAGATATGAGGATACTTACTGCTTCTGCTCTGCTTGTGAGTACATGCATTAGTGAAATTTCACACAGACTGTAATCACTCATTCATATAAATCAATCCCACCATAGGAGACTCCTTTAACATGAGAACCTCTTAAATCTTTTACATTCTATCAAAAGCTAAAAATCTTTAACATATGCTATAAATCCCAACAGTTATGGGCAATGTCAAACTTTCTTCAGCATTACAAATATCATTAGGTGAATACCACACTTCTCAGAATTATTGGTCAATACCAAATTTTCCTAATAACATCAGGTCAGTACCATACTTAGCAGCATTATTGGTCAATACCAACTTTTCTCAACATCTTATAGGCATTTACAAACACTACCTGGTCTTCTTTATCATTCAGAATGTCTAGCAGACGCTCATGAAGCAGCAACCCTGAATGATCTTCTCTCAATTAGGCGAGTTTCAGCAGTCATTTCTCTGTGGATCCTGCATGTCCAGTTCATCTCACAAACTCCATAAAGAGCCTCTTCAATGCCCATCTTCCTCTTGAAGAAGACAAGGAGTGTGTCACTGCCATGGAAAGTCCTATGTCCTTAAAACACTTTAAATGCCATATTCTGAAGGACTCTGAAAGATTTGAAGAATAACTATCTCACTGAAATATATCTCTACATTTAAAAATTCTAAGTAACGACTACAAGCTTGACTATTGTAGATTGCTATCTATTAACCTATATTTCTTAATTAAACATTATATTTTTAAATGAAATATACAAATACAAAACCTTAAACAAGAGAAGATATAACTTATAACAAGCTTGACCTTAAATATGTATCAATAAACCAAGATCCATCCCAATGCAAAGAATCCATCTCTATAGCATATCCCCTTTAATGCAAATAAACATTTATAGACAATATTTGGAAATATGGGCATAGTATTTTCTATTTTGTTTCCTGCTGATTGGGGGCACTGTTAATCAGGTATTTAATGGTGTATCCTGTGTGCTAGATTCAACTCAGTCAGTACTTGGGCAAAGTAGTTTTTTGAGGGTGTTCAGGGCAACCTTTCAAGGAGAAGTTATCCATCAAACCCCATTGATCTAGAAGCAATCCACAGGTTCTCATTTTCTGTAAAAGCAAAAGAAGTACCTCATTTCTAAAACAACATATACTTAGACTCAAGTTTGGAAGTCATGATATTTTTAAAATAACCATGCTGGTTTAGCTAAGTAGCCCATACAATGAAATATCTTTCTGTACTTACCTCATTCACAGTCAAAAAAATTTAAAGGTAACACAATCATTTACATAATCCTGACTCTCTTTTAATTTTCCATTTTTACATGGCTTATTTTTCTTTACTCCTTATAATGTATGTTTGACTATGTGTAGTCTGTCTCTTTAAAGACTTTACCCTTTTTAAATACATTAACTTTATTTTATGACTCTCTATGCTCTTTTTCTTTTCTCTTCCAAGCCTACATACATTTATCCAACACTATGACTCATCTGAATTTGTCTTTTTTGAATATCTGTAATTCTTTAATGTCTATGAGCACTTTTTAAAATTAAACTGTGCCATTACTATGATATATGTGGTACTGCCACTCGCTCAGCATAATCCAACATGGAGGAGCCCCTTGCACCTCTGAGCCTTGCACACAGTGCCAGTTCCAGGCACAAAGCTGGTCCATGTTGGCATCAAGCAAGTTGCAGGATGCTGCTCACAAACCCCATTGAAATGCTTTGTATCCCAAAACAGCAAGAATTTATACTGACAGCATAGCCCAGAAAGAACATTTTTAAATGACTGCGGCTTTTTTCCTGCTTCAGGAGAAACAGGAAGATCTCTCTCAAAGGAGCTGCAGCAAGCTGCCAGCAAACAGATGGAAGGTGTGTTAAACTCTAGGGTTTTTTTCAAGAATTTTTTTGAGCCCTCTCAGGATTTACCTGGGTTTAGTTAGATACATGGGTACCAATTTGTTGCAAGGAGGCTGGTTGTTCATCCAGCCTGCCCAAAACCAAAATAATCACACAGAAAATATATTAAGACACTGCTTGGACAATAGCTCTAACTTCTTATTGGCTAACTCTTTTTTTTCTCATTTTTTATTCAAGATTTCCATCTCCTCTCCTTCTCCTCCCCCCTCCCTCCCCTCCCCTCCACCCACACCCCTACTCCACCCCTCTCCAAAGACAAAGAGCCATCAGGGTTCCCTTCACCATGTTCAGTCCAAGGTCCTCCCAGCTCCCCCTAAGTCCAGGAAGGTGAGCAACCAAACTAACAAGGCTCACAGTGAGCCCGTCCATGCTGTAGAGTTCATGTTCATTGCCATTGTCCTTGGTTTCTCAGTCCTCCTCCACCGTCAGCCACATTCAGAGAGTCCGGTTTGGTCCCCTGTTCCATCAGTCCCAGTCCCACTCTGACTGGACTTGGTGGTCTCCCGTTAGATCTGTCCCACCATCTCAATGGGTAAAAGCACTCCTCACGGTCCTGGCTTTCTTCCTCATGATCTCCCTCCTTTTGCTCATCAGGACCTTGAGAGCTCAGTCTGGTGCTCCTATGTGGGGCTCTGTCATTTTCTCCATCCAATGCCAGGTGAAGGTTCTATGGTGATATGCAAGATATTCATGAGTATGGCAATAGGATCTGGACATTTCTGGCACCCTCTCCTCAGCTGCCCAAGGAACTAGCTGGGGGCGTCTTCCTGGACACCTGGGAACCCCTCTAGAGTCAAGTCTCTGCCAACCCTAGAATGGCTCCCTTAACTAAGATATATAATTCCTTGTTCCCATATCCACCTTTTAAAGGAAGATAATCTAGAGGTGTTTTTTTGTTTAATGGAATGAAATAAACTAAACAGTTCATAATTGGACAAAATGCAGAAAACATTGACTGTAGAGTGTCCAGCCGTAAATGAGATATCTGTATCATATGATCCCCTTTCCCTCTACACCTCTCCACTCTGCTCTATGCCACCCCTACTCCACCAAGATTCAGGGAACTTTGTAAAGAGAAGGCAAGGATAGTATGAGACTCAAAGTCAGGGAAAACAAGGACTAACAGTGTCTTCTGCTTATCACAGAATCACTTACTTTTGAACTTATAGCACATAAGCTGTAGACCATCAAGTCAGTCAATAATCTAGCATGGTTGGGAGAGGGGGTCATGGCTAACTCTTATATCTTAATTTAGCCCATTTCTATTAATCAGCATATCGCCAAATGGCAGTTGCTTACAGGCAATGTTTTGACATGTCTCACTTTGGCGGTTCCATGTTGTCTCTCTGACTTGACCTTTCTTCCTCTCAGCATACACCCTAGCTTTCCCTGCCAACCTACAGTCTGCCATGCTATAGGTCCGAGGCTGTCTCTTTATTCATTAATGGTAATCACAGCACACAGAGGGGATTCCCGCATCACCTCAGCTCCTCCTGAACACAGAATGTCTCATTTCTCCCTCTCCAAACCCTGCCCTTTCAGAGAATTTACAACAAAAAAGCCATCAAAAGCCAGTTCCACATTCTTGTAGAATTCAGTGACTCTTCCCCTGAAGTTGCCAGCTGTTCAATCCCTTCCTAATGCATTATAACTGGGCACAAACTCAGCTTGTGGTAGATACATCATCACCCCTTAACTGCACGGTAAATAAGTGTCATGCTTCGTTTTGACCATGTGATTTCTCCTGCCTTGATCTCTGAGGGCCTGCAGATCTCACGAGAGAGTTGTTTGGTCAAAAGAAACGTGGTCTTTTAGTTTCTCAATTCAGATTCATCTGGCCTACTGCACTGGTAAAGAAACTTATTATTGGGGTGCAAAAAACCTATTATGTCCCTGGCCAGAGTTAACATGAAAGGCCATATGCATGTCCTTTGTCTGGGCTGCCATCTGAGGCCATGAGGATATCTGGGCTGTTGCTCAGGGACATGTCTTTGCCTGATGCCCTGTTGCGACTCAGACCTGTGTTGATGTCCATAGCTCTTGTTACCTCTGAAGGCCACTCAGATATCTATGGTCTGCACTGCAGCCTGACCATGTTGATTTCCATGGTCCATGCGGCTGCCAGGGGCCAAACTAAGGTGTGTGGCCTGAACTGCAACCAAGGCCATAGCAGGCTAAAGATCATGACAGTCACTGGGGTCATGTCTGAGTCTGTGGTCCTACTGTAGGTGGGATCTCTGCTGATGTTTTAGAGTGGAAGGAGAGGGGGAACATATCCTTGTAGAGAGAATGCCAGCATGAGACCAACAGCAAAAAAACTAGAAAAGCAGGAGTGAGGTTGGAGAGGGAGAGCAGGAACATAGCATCCAGAAATCTTGGGCTTATGGGTGGCTTGTTTGTTTTGTGTCACCAAAATATATTTTAGGCATTAAGGGACAGATATCCCCAACTGAAAAAGATTTTGTACAAAGCAGCCCAAGGGCATTTGGAGATCAGGCATCAAATTGTAGGCCATTTCTAGTACATCCCTAGACTTGAGACTCTAAGTTTAGCACAATGAATCCACCATGATATACTTTGGGGAACAAAAAACAGATGGGTGTAAGAAATTCCTTAACAGGATGACTCTTGATAAAGAAGCCCCAGAAAGAAAAGATAAGGCAGGGCCTTATCCTGGTCTCATTGGGACCCTGGAAGGCTGCATATTTGTAGGACAGCCAGAATTGTATGACTCTCTGGGCCTCTAAAGGCATTGACTTGGAATTCAGAATGTACCCAGACAAAGCCAACCTTAGACTGGCAGGTGCGGAGGGGAGGGTGTTTACACAACATGTGACCCTGGGCCAGTGAGAAAAGCAACACCATCGGTGGGAGCTCCAAATGTAATGTTTTTGCAGCCCAATAAATCTCACCAACAATACAATAATCCAAATCACACCAAAAAAAAATCCGAATTAGAAAAATCCCATGTTTAATGGATACCAAGGCTCCCAGGTAGTTAGGGGAAAGAAAACCAGAAAACCACAATTTGTTCTCTGGATTGCTGTTTCAATACCATGTGGGAGTGGTTTTGAGCATCTCTGAGGAGGGTTTACCATTTGGCAGGCTTTTTTGGGGGTGGAGTCGGGACTGAGACAACTCACAAGGGAGGGAATTGGGAATGAAACGTTTGCCTAAACATGCCAGACTCTTTGGATATATGGATGCCAGGGGCTGGGTTGAAGCCTTAACCCAAACAATCCAGAGGGCGCCAAGGCAAAACTGCATGCTACAGCCCTGCTTGGTAAGGTGAAAGAGTCTCTATTTGGTGTGGTACATGTTTTGAAGACATTGACAGGTATGCAGAGTGGCTAAGGCTACAAACATGTGGTAGGGTCAGAGTCCCAGAAGAGAGATCATTGGGGAAGGTACAGCCAGTTACAGTGAAGACCTGAGTAGTGCTTCTCACCAATGTTTAATTATTTATTCACATACACAGGCCTAGACACAAACTGAAACATCTCGTGTGTCCACAATGCAGATATTAAGTACAGGAGTGCCCAGGCACATACACCATCACAAAACAAATGCAAACACTGGCATACAAACTCACGCAGAACCTCAACAATGGACAGGCTGTATTATCATGTTACCTACAGGACATAACTCAAATAGTGCTAGCCTCCAAAGGAACAATGGATGGAGGTACAAAAACATACTATGTAAGCCAAGGATCTACATTATGAAAAGAGTCTGAAAGCTTATGAAATGCCCGAAGACTTATAAAGCACATTTAAGCATTTCAGACAGGAATCGTGTAATTTACCAACTACTCAGTTCTTGAACAAACCCGCACCCCCTTAACTCTGGGCCCTTAAGATCAAGAGGGAAGTGGAGTCCAGATTCCCAGTAGGAAGCAAGAGGTCGCCTGCCTTGGATCCCAGTCACAAGGATGGGCTGGGAAGCTTCACTGCTCCAACTCATGTAAGATCTGAAGGGAGAAATGATGGGATGAGGACCACCTAAGGATCACAAATCCCCGAATCCCTTTCCTGACTCGCACCCCTTTCTTTTTTGTCTACCACAACTGAAGATTTGTCACTGACACAAGTGGACAGACATATTCCTGCCTGGATTCCCCACCTCCAGCCTCACATTCCCTAACTCCTCCATCACAGGCCACCAACCTACTCCAGTCAAGCCCATGGTCTCTAAATATAACCTTCCTGATGTCAGGAACGCTCTTTGGATTTTCATTACCCAGTCCCCCTGGCCTAGATGTGCATGCTCAGGCATGTGTGTGTGTGAGTGTGTGTGTACGTGTGTGGGGGGGTGGGTGTGTGTAAGACAGAGAGAGGGAGAGTAAAAGAGACAGAGACAGAGAGGAGGGGAACACACACTGATGTTTATTAGTAAGCCCTGGTATGGGAGAGTCAGAGGATGGCCTGGGGTGTCCTTCTTTCTCTTCCTGTTTCAAGGTTGCTTTGAGACCTGTTTGAGGGCTCTAACGGAAACATGGTGGTTTAAATGAGGCAAACAAAAGCCTCTAAATATTTTCCTTCTGTGTTTCCTCACCATGTTTTAGGATGCTTGACTTTAAAACTGCTGTTTGAGGTGCTGACTTGAAGCCTGTGAAAAACTCTCAGATGAGTTTTAGCTTGGGATTAAGGCGCTACTCCTGACACTTGAGAAGAGGCCCTAAACATACTTCTGCCATTTTTTCACTCCATATCTTTGTGAAGCAGCTTCCTCAGCAGTGACAATTATAAATTAAAATTACCAATCTAATCTTAAAAATGTGGAAAATACTTTGTGCCCCACAATTATGAGTTAAGATTTAACTCTTTGAGCAAAATTAAACAAGAATGTCCACTTCCTTGGCGTTCACATTTATCTTTAATAAATGGGAAATTACATGTACACCAAGGATTATTATAGAATTAAATTTCTTTATAATTTATTGTCTGTGAATGTTTGGTTTGTATGTCTACCCTTAGTGCCTATATACGTGGGTCCTGTAAACATTTCTGCAGTTGGAAAGGGGTTTCCATGGGGCTGGAGACATAGCTCAGAGGTTAAGAGCATTGGCTGTTCTTCCAGAGGTTCTGAGTTCAATTCCCAGCAACCACATGGTGGTTCACAACCATCTGTAATGAGATCTAGTGCCCTCTTCTGGCCGGCAAACATATGTGCAGGCAGAACATTGTATACATAATAAATAAATAAATCTTTAAAAAAAGAAGAAAGAAAGAAAGGGGTTTCCAGACAGGAAGCTTCAAGAAGCCCTCGCCAAGGATTCCTCTCCCACCCTTGCCAGGGTCCTGTGATCAGCCAGCCACTTTTCTAGCTTCATCCTGACCCTTCCATTCCAACAGGTCTGTCCAGGGTGGCTTCCTCCTACACTCCTTAGGCCCCATTTGCCTCTGTGCTCGACAGTGTCCAACCTTGGTTTCCAGAGACATTAGATGTTTAATGGGCTTCTCAGCTTATGAGGCCCTTGCCCTCTGGGTGGGCCATTTGAGATTTGGTGGCAAAATACACCTTGAGGAGAATCCCAGGCTGCCCATCTGGACTGAGATTCCCCTGGAGACCAGAGACTATATCTCCTTCCATGTATGTCTTCTACAGACCACTGGTGTGCAGCACAGTGGGAACATGGGGCCTGGGTGAGGACACAGGATCCTGGCTCATGCTATTTCTTCCAGGTAACATGAGGCCTGCCCTGGGGCAAGTGCCTGCAACCCTCAAGAGCCTCCATCTCCTTTTCTCTCTTGACATCATGACACCAGCCGTTTGCTGCTGAGCACAAACCTAGAGGAGCTGAGCATTCTCTGAGCAAGCCTCAAGTGCCCTCTCTAAAGTCTGTTCCAGAAGTCTGGGGTAACAAGCCCCAAGTCATTCAAACTACCAACTAACCAGCATGTGCCCAGCTATGACCAACTTGCCACAGAGCCTCCCATCTCCCACCCATCTCCACATCATGGTCCTGATTAAGAAGCCAGCTACCTGGTTAGCTGTGGATCTGGTGCCAGGTCCAAGAAGAGTTCTTCAGAGTCCTCAGGGCTGCGGCAACCTCCAGTATCTCCTCACACTCGAAGGTGGCAGAAACCAAGGCCTGGTCAGAGGCAACGGGGCCCTGTAAAGAAACAGGTGTGAGGAGAACAAGAGATGGGCATTTACCACCTCTTCTCAGAAGTACAAATGCCCTTTCACTTCCCAGCTGCTCCCAGCTGCAAGGCTGTCTCCTCGACACATCCACTTAGCTCCTCCTGCCCAACATTCTGGAGCCCAAACTTCTCTGCAGGGACCTGTGTCTCTGTGGATGATATTTCATGGAGGAACACGGCAGGGGTGTCAGATCCGTGCATCTGGAAATAAGAGGTGAGGGGATTAAACACTTGGATGGGTGGGCAGCACCGATCCATTGAGATTGACAAGGTTTCTGCAGTCCCAGAAGGTAGGAGTCTAAAGTACTGTGGATACCTTAGACCCCATGGCTTGGGCATGTCCTTTGTCCTGCACAGCCTGTTTTCCTTTACACACCCCGTCTGACAAGTTTTCCCTGAGACATTAATTGTCACAAGCCCTTTTTAATTCTCTCCGAGATACACATTGAGGAAGACATCAGGGATCCACCAGTTTTTGCATCATAATCTACAAAGTCCCTGCAGAGATATGGTGGCCTCCTATATTCAGGGACTGGTTCTTGCCAGAATTTTGCCCAGCCATCACCGATGACGAAGCCCACAGCACTTCCAGGAGGCTTACTTGCTGGCCTCTGGACTTTCCCCTGGGCCTCTGTGTCTCTTGCCACCATGACCCTAGTTTTCACCAGGACCTTCTGTCTCACCCATCTGTAGCCATATAGAGAAACAGTGCCCACGTGTTGAAGGCCCACTGCTTGGCATGCCTTGTGCTGGTGCTTTCTTCAGTGCGAGAGGTGTAGGATGCTTTTGACAAAATGCCCACTAGGAAATGGATGCTTGGAAAATAAAGCCACTTGTACCAAGTCTCTGGAGTAGGAGCTGTCAAATCAGGAGAGGACCCTGTCCTTGCCCCCACGGTCTGACACACACGCAGCCTTCTCCTTCCCACAATCATCCCCTTCCTGCTTCTCCTACTGCAGCAATCCTGGGGCTGGGCACACACAGACAGGAGACACAGCAGGCACCACAGGATGCCTCACAGGATGAACAAGCCAAAAGCCTCATGGAGCACCACGGAAGGCAAAGCACTCAATTGCTGGCACAAGGTCGTTGTCATGTAGGGTGTAGGTGAAAATGCTGGGGACCAGCAGAGGAACGGAGGCCCTTGGGAGCTCCCCTGCATAGACAGGGTCCACAGGGATTGGGTTCCAGGCCAGCCAGGAAAAAGAGGGCTGGGCAAATTTTAGGCTGAGGACAGGAAGCCAGAATGTCAGGGCTCTGAAGAGCCTGCAGAACCCCCCTCCAATCTCAGCATGGTCTACTGGCACTGAGGAGACTGAGGCCCAAGGGGAAGTGCCCTTTCCCAGGGTCACACACAAGGCTGTGTGCTGACCAAGTGGTAGAGGTGGAAGCCCTGACTTTAAGACACAGCTGCAAGGGACTTGACAGTGAAAGGCAGGAGCAGCCCACTCTAGCAACAGATTCTCCTTACCTCCTGGGGGCTTGTGAGGGGCAGGACTTGAGGCTGGCATGCAGTGTTCTCATTGTCAGCTGTAAAAGACCACCAATTCCTCCCCGCTGGCTGCCTGCCAGCCTCTCCCACAGATACCCACCCCCATTCTGAGAACTCCTCACAATGGACCTGCTCAAAGAGCCCACCCCAAATCTCTGCTTCCTGTAAACTCGTGCTGTTATCATTGATACCATGTCTTCTACCTGGGGCACTGAGGTCCAGGGTGCACTGGCTCAGGGTCACACAGCAGTCCTCAGACAGACAGGGCTGGCTACATAGTTACTCATGCTGCACTTCCCTCCAATCAAACCCAGACTCCCTCCCCAGCCAACTACACTCACTGTGACCTCTTGCTTTGGCAGAGGACTTCTTGCCTGGACAGAAGGGTTTGCCGGCTACAGCCCTAGTCGTCCTTGGTAGTCGAATCTGTCTTCTCTCTATCAGAGCACCATGCACCCTTTTCTCAGAACCCAGAGCAGGCAGGGCCTCGATGTGCTCCCTATAGTAGGGGTATGGAGGACTCCTGTTTGTATTATACAAAGGGGGCCTGACTGCTCTCCCAACTCACACAGGATACCAAAAAGGAGGCAGCACACCTGAGACACTCAAAGACTTGAGAGTGTGAGAGACGGAATTCTCACCTGGCTTGGGTCCTGGTGACACAACCGTGGCCTCTGCCAGGGTGGTTTGCAAGTCCTCTGAGGTCAGGTTCAATTCCCAGTGGGGCTCCAGTCTCATTCCCCGTGTTATATTCCACGTTGGAGTGCCAGAAGTGGACATTCACTTGGTTGCTTTGATCCATGGTTCTGGGGTGAAGAGTAGAAATGTATCTGTACTCCCATGGAACCTGTATGCCCATGTATACACTCCCCATGCCCCCGTCACTGTATCCCCATGTGCAGAGGGACCATGACCCTCTCCTCAGTCTAGACACCATACTCACGGGGAGGAGGGTTACTCGCCTGGTCTGGGTCTGGTGCCACAATTGGTACCTCTGCCTAGGCAGCTTGCACCTCCTCTGAGGCCAGGTTCAATGACCAGTGGGGCTCCAGTCTCATTCCCTATGTTACATTATAAGTTGGAGGGCCAGAAGCGGACACCCACTTTGGGTTTTGGTTCCATGGTTCTGGGGTGGAAAGCAGAAAACCCAGTAGAGCTCCATGGCCCCTGTATGCCCATGAGTATCCCCCATGCTGTGTATCCCCGAGTGCAGAGTGAACCTGACTCTCTCCCCAGCCTAGACACATATTCACGAGGAGGCGGGTTACTCACTTGGCCTGGGTCCTGTTGGCACTTCTGTGGCCTCTGCCACGGTGGTTTGCAGGTCCTCTGAGGCCAGGACCAATGGCCATTGGGGTTCCAGTCTTGTTCTCCATGCTACATTTCGAGTTGTGGGGCCAGAATCAGACACCCACTTTGTCTTTTTGTTCCATGCTTCTGGGGGTGGAGAGCTGAATCACCACTGTACTGCCATGGCCACTGAATTGCCCTGTGTATTCTCCAGAACAGGGTATTTCCATTTCCAAAGCAAGCCTTACCTCCTCCCCTACCTAGACACCATACTCATGTGGGCAGCATGTTCCAAGTTACATGGTGGCAGCATGGGCCAACTGGTTGCCAGAGTTGAGGTAGTGAGGACGGCTCCCTCCCCCCCGACAGTCTCAGAGGCAGTGAACAGACCTCTCTATCATGTTAGACTGGGCAGAGCCAAAAGGCAAAGCAACCTTAGTCCCAGCCAGACCACTTAGCATTTTAAGAAGTGGTCCTGGTCAGAAAAGAATTACAGATGCACAACAGGACAGTTTCAGACATAAACGACCTCTAAATGAGACACAGCATATTTTAAAAATAACTTTATAAGTAATAATACACCTCTTTTTGTCTGATTTATTTGGGATCTGGGTGGCAGTCCCCCAAAAGAACAAAGAGCAAAGACTAAAAAATACAACAAACAACATTTGGGTGCCCAATGTGGGAGTAGAGTAAAAGAAAAGCTAACAATTTTTCGGTGCCCAACATTGGACAAATTTCCATGTAGGGCCTAAGAAAATAGGACCAAAAAAAAAAAAGAAAGAAAGAAGGAAAGAAAGAAAGAAAGAAAGAAAGAAAGAAAGAAAGAAAGAAAGAAAGAAAAGGGATGGCTCCTCTAAGAGGCACTGCCTTTTGGCCAGCAGCAGTAAACAAAAAAGAGAAGCAGCAAGCTAACTAAAAGCTGCTTGTGCCAACTTAGTTACCAACATCCATACTTAGAATGGAATAATGCCGTTCTTGTTCACAAACCTCTGACCACGCTGTGAGCTTTGCACTTGACTTTCCCGACCTGAGAAGTAGCCTGAGCAAGCCACCAATGCTGTGCAGATGTTCTAGCCTCACAGCTTGGCAGTTTTTTGCTCATGTGGAAAAATAAAGTCCAAAGGGGATGCAGTGAACAAGATCCAGAAGGAAAAACCTGTAAACGGGTTCCAGTGTGTTTTACAATGTGTGTAGGCATAAGAAAGAAAAGCAAATGGGTACAGACAGTCACAGAAAGAAATAAGTAGTTAAAATATAAAGTCTTTAGAGATAGTAAAATTAATATGAAAGACAAAGTCACATAAATTTGGGGATTCTGGATCCTGTATAGTACTGTCTTGATTTTGAATATTTGATTGTTGATAGGCAAGAAACAGGTGCTAGGAGACACGGGATTGTGAGCAGGATTGCAGGGTTGAGACTACCTAGATACTATAGAGCTATCTTAACCTAACAAGAAGTTAATAAATGTTAAATGGAAATCAAAAATGCTTTGGAGTTTTGTTCCCACAGGAGAAGAGAGGCTATGGATTCCTTCAGGAAAGATATGGATAAGGCTTGATTAGGAAAACCTCCTGAAATGTGACAGGTGATATATATCAAGATAGGTTAAAGATGGTCTTCCTAGGACTTGGCCATTATCTCAGATTTTCTCAAGGACCCTTTAAAATGCCTTTGCTCACAGAGAGCAGGAAGAAATCTAGAAAAAATATGATGCCCACATTCCCAAGAAAGAGAAGGGGTGTGGGGGTTCATTTTGGATGTTTGCTGGGTTGTGTATATTTGTTATAATTTAGGGGAATATAGTCATATTATAGGATGAAAAGACAATTTGTAACATCAGATATATTTATTGCCCTGGATTTTTAATATAGTGACACAAATTTAATTTTGTTACACTGTGTATATATATACATATATAGATATATATAGACATATATACATATATACATACATATATACATATATATATATCCTCTTGTTTGGGGTATTGTGATTATGTCACTCACTTCAAAATGGAATGCATTATTAAGAAATGAGGTTAGCTGTTAACGTATAACAATTAAACTTCAAGTCACATTAGGTAGGTTTTCAAGGTTAAATACGTATATTTTTAGCTAGCTAAATGGACTTCAATCACATCAAAGACCTGTAGAATATGGCTTTAAAATGTTTTGCTAACTTAGGGCTTTTCATGACAATCAGACACACCTGCTCCTGGCAGTACAAGATCTTTAGAGAAAATGATAGGCATCAAATAAACTCAACAGTACTTTGTTTTCATTGTGGCAAAGCTAGCCGCAATGCTTTTGCCTCAACTGCTTGACTGTGTGCTGTATAAAGCAGACATGTAGGACCCACCGGAAAGTGACTGCTGAACTCTGCTAAATTAAGGTGGGACTGTCCTTCAGGGTTCATTCTCCACAGAAGAGTCCGCCAGACCTTGTTCAGGACACAGAGGGAATCGACTGATGAACTTTGCCTTACTATTTCCAGCTTCACTGCAAAGTCTGCCAGACACTCTAGACCGGTGGCTGAAGATGGATGCCCCAACATTGCAGAGGAACTTTGGATGCCTGTCCAGGCACATGTCTCTGTTGTCAGGTAATATTAATTCCTTCTGGAGTCTTTGATGGAGTTAAAAGAATAAACAATTAGAATTTCAGTTTTTTGTAGTTTCGATTGTGTATAGTTGACTAAGCCAAAGTTAAAAATCTTCTTTATGTAGACAAAAGGAGAAAGAAGTGTAGAACATTATATTATGATGTATGAAATGTGTTTCAAGTGATATTTCATTTGTATTTTAATAAATAAGGGTTGCTTGTAGATCAGAGTGTAAAACAGCTGCCCTGGTCA
This sequence comes from Arvicola amphibius, assembly GCF_903992535.2. Classification (NCBI taxonomy): domain Eukaryota; kingdom Metazoa; phylum Chordata; class Mammalia; order Rodentia; family Cricetidae; genus Arvicola; species Arvicola amphibius. The sequence goes on from NC_052065.1 coordinate 61,302,470, forward strand.
GCCTTGCAGAACAGGCAGTGGTTACACCCACTTTTCTTTTTTTTTTTTTCTCTCATGGTTTATTTTTTTTTATATTTAAAAATTTCCATCTCCTTCCCTCCTCCTCCCCCCTCCCTCCCCTCCTCCTCCCCCTTCCCTCCCCTCCTTCTCCCCCTTCCCTCCCCTCCCCTCCACCCATAACTCCCCTCCCTCCCTCTCAAGGCCAAGGAGCCATCAGGGTTCCCCACTCTATGCTAAGACCAAGGTCCTCCCAACTCCCCCCAGGACCAGGAAGGTGATCGACCAAGCTGAGAAGGCTCCCACAGAGCCCGTCCATGAAGAACAATCAGAGCCCAGCGCCATTGTCCTTTGCTTCTCAGTCAGCCTCCGCTGTTGGCCACAGTCAGAGAGCCGGGTTTGGTCGCATGATCCATCAGTCCCATTCCAACTGGAGTTGGTGATCTCCCATTAGTTCTGTCCCACCGTTTCCATGAGTGAACGCACCCCTCTCGTTCCTGACTTTCTCCCTCATGTTCTCGCTCCTTCTGCTCCTCAACGGGACCTTGGGAGCTCAGTCCAGTGCTCCAATGTGGGGCTCAGTCACCTTCCCCATCTGTCGCCAGCTGGAGGTTCCCTCACGGTCCTGACTTTCTTTCTCATGTTCTCTCTCCTTCTGCTCCTCATCAGAACCTTGGGAGCTCAGTCCGGTGCTCCAAGGTGGGGCTCTGTCATTTTCTTCGTCTATCATCAGGTGGAGGTTCTATGGTGATATGCAAGAAATCCATCAGTATGGCTATAGGAACTGGCCTTTTCAGGCTCCCTCTCCTCAGCTGCCCAAGGAACTAACTGGGGGCGTCTCCCTGGAAACCTGGGAACCCCCTAGGGTCAAGTCTCTTGACAACCCTCAGGTAGCTCCTTAAATTAAGATATATGCTTCCCTGCTCTCATATCCACCCTTCCTATATCCCAAGCACCCCATTCCTCCGAGCTCCCCCCCGCTCTCCCCTTCACACTTTTCTCTCCCCATCTTCCCTTGGCCCAGTCTTGCCCAACCCTCAAGTTCCCAATTTTGCCTGGCGATCGTGTCTACTTCCAATATCCAGGAGGATTACTATATCTTTTTTTGGGAGTTCACCTTCTTATTATCTTCTCAAGGATCCCAAATTTATAGGCTCGATGTCCTTTAATTATGGCTATAAACCGAATATGAGTGAGTACATCCCATATTCATCTTTATGGGTCTGGGTTACCTCACTCAGAATAGTGTTTTCTATTTCCATCCATTTGCCTGCAAAATTCAAGATGTCATTGTTTTTTACCGCTGAGTAGTATTCTAGCATGTATATATTCCACAGTTTCTTCATCCATTCTTCCACTGAAGGGCATCTAGGCTGTCTCCAGGATCTGGCTATTACAAATAATGCTGCTATGAACATAGATGAGCATATGCTTTTGTTGTATGATTGGGCATCTCTTGGGTAGATTCCCAATAGTGGAATTGCTGGGTCCTGGGGTAGGTTGATCCCGAATTTCCTGAGAAACCGCCACACTGCTTTCCAAAGTGGTTGCACAAGTTTGCATTCCCACCAGCAATGGATGAGTGTGCCCCTTACCCCACAACCTCTCCAGCAAAGGTTATTATTGGTGTTTTGGATTTTAGCCAATCTGACAGGTGTAAGATGATATCTCAAAGTTGTTTTGATTTGCATTTCCCTGATAGCTAGGGAGGTTGAGCATGACCTTAAGTGTCTTTTGGCCATTCGAACTTCTTCTGTTGAGAATTCTCTGTTCAGTTCAGCACCCCATTTTTTAATTGGGTTAATTGGCTTTTTACCGTCTAGTCTCTTGAGTTCCTTATATATTTTAGAGATCAGACCTTTGTCAGTTGCAGGGTTGGTGAAGATCTTTTCCCAGTCAGTAGGCTGCCTTTGTGTCTTAGTGACAGTGTCCTTTGCTTTACAGAAGCTGCTCAACTTCAGGAGGTCCCATTTATTCAATGTTGCCCTTAAAGTCTGTGCAGCTGGGGTTATGCATAGGAAATGGTTCCCTGTGCCCATTTGTTGTAGAGTACTTCCCACTTTCTCCTCTATCAAGCTCAATGTGTTCAAATTAATATTGAGGTCTTTAATCCATTTGGACTTGAGTTTTGTGCATGGTGATAGATATGGATCTACTTTCATTCTTCTACAGGTTGACATCCAGTTATGCCAGCACCATTTGTTGAAGATGCCCTCTTTCTTCCATTGTGTACTTTTGGCTCCTTTATCAAAAATCAGGTGTTCATAGGTTTGTGGTTTAAGATCCGGGTCTTCTATACGATTCCATTGGTCAACTTCTCTGTTCTTATGCCAATACCAAGCCGTTTTCAATACTGTAGCTTTGTAATAGAGTTTGAAGTCAGGGATGGTAATGCCTCCAGAAGAACCTTTATTGTATAAGATTTTTTTGGCTATCCTGGGTTTCTTGTTTTTCCATATAAAGTTGATTATTGTCCTCTCAATCTCTGTGAAGAATTTTAATGGGACCTTGATTGGGATTGCATTGAATCTATAGATTGCTTTTGGTAGAATTGCCATTTTTACTATGTTGATCCTCCCAATCCACGAGCAGGGGAGATCCTTCCATTTTCTGGTATCCTCTTCAATTTCTTTCTTCAAAGACTTAAAGTTCTTGTCAAATAAATCCTTCACTTCCTTGGTTAGCGATACTCCCAGATATCTTATGCTATTTGTGGCTATTGTGAAAGGTGATACTTCTCTGATTTCCCTCTCTGCTTCCTTATCCTTTGTGTATAGGAGGGCGACTGATTTTTTGGAGTTGATCTTGTATCCTGCCACGTTACTGAAGGAGTTTATCAGCTGTAGGAGTTCTTTGGTGGAGTTTTTGGGGTCGCTTATGTATACTATCATATCATCTGCAAATAATGAAAGTTTAACTTCTTCCTTTCCAAATTGAATCCCCTTGATTCCCTTATGTTGTCTTATTGCTATTGCTAGAACTTCAAGCACTATATTGAAGAGATAAGGAGAGAGTGGACAGCCTTGTCGTGTTCCTGAATTTAGTGGGATAGCCTTGAGTTTCTCTCCGTTTAATTTGATGTTAGCTGTCGGCTTGCTGTAAATAGCTTTTATTATATTTAGGAATGACCCTTGTATCCCTAATCTCTCCAAGACCTTTATCATAAAAGGGTGCTAAATTTTGTCAAATGCTTTTTCAGCATCTAATGAGATGACCATATGGTTTTTTTCCTTCAGTTTGTTTATATGATGGATTACATTAATAGATTTTCGTATGTTGAACCAGCCCTGCATCTCTGGGATGAAGCCTACTTGATCGTAATGGATAATTTTTCTAATGTGTTCTTGGATTCGGTTTGCCAGTATTTTATTGAGAATTTTTGCGTTAATGTTCATGAGTGAGATTGGCCTGTAATTCTCTTTCTTGGTTGAGTCTTTGTGTGGTTTAGGTATCAGGGTAACTGTAGCTTCATAGAAGGAATTTGGCAGTGACTCTTGTGTTTCTATATTATGAAATACCTTAAGGAGTATAGGTATTAGGTCTTCTTGGAAGTTCTGGTAGAATTCCGCATTGAAACCATCTGGTCCTGGGCTCTTTTTGGTAGGGAGGTTTCTGATAACAGTTTCTAATTCTTCGCGACTAACAGGACGATTTAGAGCATTTACCTGGTCCTGGTTTAACTTTGGTATATGGTATTTATCTAAAAAACTGTCCATTTCTTTTACATTTTCCAATTTTGTGGCATACAGGCTTTTGTAGTAAGATCTAATGATTTTCTGAATTTCCTCTGTGTCTGTGGTTATGTCCCCCTTTTCATTTCTGATCTCGTTAATTTGCGTGTTCTCCCTCTGCCGTTTGATTAGTTTGGCTAAGGGTTTGTCAATCTTGTTGATTTTCTCCAAGAACCAGCTTCCTATTTCATTGATTCTTTGGATTGTTTTCTGTGTTTCTATTTTGTTGATTTCTGCCCTCAATTTGATTATTTCCAGTCTTCTACTTCTCCTAGGTGAGTCTGCTTCTTTTTTTTTCCAGAGCTTTCAGGTGTGCTGTTAAGTCACCAATGAGCGCTTTCTCCGTTTTCTTTAAGTGGGCACCTAGTGCTATGAACTTTCCTCTTAGCACTGCTTTCATTGTGTCCCATAGGTTTGAGTATGTTGTGTCTTTGTTTTCATTAAATTCAAGAAAGACTTTAATTTCTTTCTTTATTTCTTCCTTGACCCAGGTGTGGTTCAGTAGTTGACTGTTCAGTTTCCATGAGTTTGTGGGTTTTCTGGGGGTAGCATTGTTGTTGAATTCTAATTTTAATCCATGGTGATCCGATAAGACACAGGTGGTTACTAATATTTTTTTGTAACTGTGGAAGTTTGCTTTGTTACCAAGTATATGGTCAATTTTCGAAAAGATTCCATGAGCCGCAGAGAAGAAGGTATATTCTTTCCTATTTGGGTGGAATGTTCTATAGATGTCTGTTAAGTCCATTAGGTTCATTACCTCCATTAAGTCTTTCAATTCTCTGTTAGGTTTCTGTCTGATTGACCTGTCCATTGGTGAGAGAGGAGTGTTGAAGTCTCCAACTATTAGTGTGTGTGGTTCGATGGCTGCCTTGAGTTCTAGAAGTGTTTCTTTTACATAAGTGGGAGCTTTTATATTAGGGGCATAGATATTCAGGATTGAGACTTCCTTCTGATGGATTTTTCCTGTTATGAGTATAAAGTGTCCCTTTCCATCTCTTCTGATTGATTTTAGTTTGAAGTCAACTTTGTTGGAAATTAGTATGGCCACACCCGCTTGTTTCTTAGGGCCATTTGCTTGATAAACCTTTTCCCAACCCTTTACTCTGAGTAGATGTCTGTCTTTGTGGTTGAGGTGTGTTTCTTGTAAACAGCAAAATGTTGGATTCTGTTTTCGTATCCAGTCTCTTAGCCTGTGCCTTTTTATAGGTGAATTGAGTCCATTGATATTAAGTGATATTAATGACCAGTGGTTGTTAACTTCAGTCATCTTTAGTAGTAGAGTTTGTGTGTTTCCCTTCTTCTAGTTGTGCTGGTGAAGGGTCGCTAGATGCCTGAGTTATTGTCGGCGTTGTTGGACTCCTTGGTTTGTGATTTTCCTTCTATTACTTTCTGCAAGGCTGGATTTGTGGCTGCGTATTGTTTAAATCTGTTTTTGTCCTGGAATATCTTGTTTTCTCCATCAATGGTGAATGCAAGCTTTGCTGGGTATAATAGTCTAGGCTTGCATCCATGTTCCCTAAGTGTCTGTAGCACATCTATCCAAGCTCTTCTGGCTTTCATGGTTTCCATTGAGAAATCAGGTGTAATTCTGATAGGTTTCCCTTTATATGTTACTTGACCTTTTTCCTTTGCAGCTCTTAATATCTGTTCTTTATTCTGTATGTTTTGTGTTTTGATTATTATATGGCGTGGGGATGCTTTCTTTTGATCCAGTCTATTTGGTGTTCTGTAGGCTTCTTGTACCTTCATAGGAACATCCTTCTTTAGGTTGGGGAAGTTTTCTTCTATAATTTTGTTGAATATGTTTTCTGGGCCTTTGAGTTGTAATTCTTCTCCTTCTTCTACCCCAATTATTCTTAGGTTTGGTCTTTTCATGGTGTCCCAGATTTCCTGAATGTTTTGTGTTAAGAATTTGTTAGATTTGTTTAGTTCTTTAATCTGTGAGTTTATTTCCTCTATAGTATCTTCAGAGTCCGAGATTCTTTCTTCCATCTCTTGTATTCGGTTGGAAATACTTGTCTCTGAAGTTTCTGTTCGTTTACTCAGAGTTTCCATTTCCAGTCGTCCCTCAGATTGTGTTTTCTTCAATACCTCCATTTCATTTATCAGGTCTTGTACTGTTTCCCTTACCTGTTTGATTGCTTTTTCTTGTTTTTCTTGTTTTTCTTGGGTATCTTTGAGAGATTTATTTATTTCGTCTACCTTTTTGTTTGTCATCTCCATTTCTTTATGGCAGTTTTTTACCTCCTGTTTAAGGTCCTCTATTATTTTCATAAAGTACTGTTTAATGTCGGTTTCTTCTATATCTTCTGGGGTAGGGTGTTCAATTCTTGTTGTTTCGGGATGTCTGGATTGTGGTTTTGTCATGTTGCCTTTCATGTTGTTGGAGGAGCTCCTGCATTGGCGCCTGCCCATCTCTTCCTTCAAAAGGAGCGCGGAGGTGTTTGGTGTCCCCAAAGAATGGTGGATCCTCCCCAAAGAATGATGGATCCTCCTGCCGACTGTCAGGTCCCCTTGCAGGCCAAGCAGCTCTCAGACAAAGGCCTACCTTGCCCCAGGCAGTCAACTGAAGGAGGGGACCTCCCACAGGCCTGGGTGCACTCAATTCCGGGTCCCCAGAGCCCAAACAGGCTGAGCTGTGGGATTTTGTGGCCCCAAAGACGGGAGGATGAGGAAGGGGGAGGGGGGGAGGATTCTGGGTGCAAGCTGGGAAGGGACAGGGAGAGAGAGGCGGTATCCGGGGAGAATAACCCCTGCAGGAAGAGCAGGAAGTGTGCTGGTGGCAGGGGGAGTTGTGGAGAGTCGGAGGTCCCTCTCCGGGCAGCTGCCGCGGTTCGGGCACTCACTCCTCACTCACCCCAAAGAATGATGGATCCTCCTGCCGACTGTCAGGTCCCCTTGCAGGCCAAGCAGCTCTCAGACAAAGGCCTACCTTGCCCCAGGCAGTCAACTGAAGGAGGGGACCTCCTACAGGCCTGGGTGCACTCAATTCCGGGTCCCCAGAGCCCAAACAGGCTGAGCTATGGGATTTTGTGGCCCCAAAGACGGGAGGATGAGGAAGGGGGAGGGGGGGAGGATTCTGGGTGTAAGCTGGGAAAGGACAGGGCGGTTACACCCACTTTTAACAACAGTAGCCACACTAGTTTGCCATAGAAACCAGAAAGTAGTGGTGCACACCTTTAATCCCAGCCCTAGAGAGGAATATAAGATGGGAGGAGACAGCTCTTAGACACTGTCTCCTTCTGAGGATTCCTGGAGGATCACAATTTCAGACTGAGGTAGAGAGGCTGGCTATTTTGCATTTCTGACCTTGAGGTTGACCCTCTATATCTGTCTCTGGTTCTTATTAATTGTGCTGTGATGGAGGAGAGTTATCTGTCTATGTTACTTTCATTGGTTAATTAATAAAGAAAACTGCCTTGGCCCTTTAAGAGAACAGAAAATTAGGTAGGCGGAGTAGACAGAACAGAATGCTGGGTAGCAGGAGTGGGGAGACGCTTCAGGCAGTCACCATAGTGAGTCGCCATGATTCTCCTCTCTGAGATGGACGCAGGTTAAGATCTCTCCTGGTAAGCCACACCTCGTGGTGCTACACGGATTACTAAATATGGGTTAAAGGAAGATGTGAGAATTAACCAATAAGAGGGTACAGATAATGGGCCAGGCAGTGATTAAAAGAATACAGTTTCCGTGTAATTATTTCGGGTGTAAAGCTAGCCGGTGGCCGGGTGGCGGGACGCAGCCCTGCCGCTTCTTTCTACAGTGCTGCATTCATTTATGCTGTGGAACAACTGTTCAGTGACACAAATATGTGTTGCATTCTTTTATGTTACATTTGCTTCATTCTGTAAAGCTGTGTTACTTTGCCTGTCTAAAACTCCTTATGGTCTAATAAAGAACTAAACAGCGAATATCAAGGCAGGAGACAGGATAGGCAAGGCTGTCAGGCTGAGAGAATAAAGAGGAGGAGACATTTGGGAGGAAGAAGAAGGAACAAGATAATAAGGAGAAGATGCTAGGGGCCAACCACCCAGCCACACAGCCAGACATGGAATAAGAAGGAAAGAAAAGATATGCAGAAATAGAGAAAGGTAAAAAGCCAAGGGGCAAATGATAGATGGAATACCTTAAGAAAAGCTGACTAGCTGTGCAGTAGTGGTACATGCCATTAAATCCATCCATCAGAAGGCAGAAGTAGTCAGATCTCTGTGATTTCAAGTCCAGTCTGGTCTCTAAGATCTAGTTCCAAGACAAGCTCTAAAGTTATAGAGAAACGCTTTCTTGAAACCCCCCAAAACGAAAGAAAGAAAGGAAGGAGGTAAGGAAGGAAGGAAGGAAGGAAGGAAGGAAGGAAGGAAGGAAGGAAGCTCATGTCTTTCCCCTCTGGCGGCTCCATGAGTTCTCTCTGACTCTGCCTTTCTCCCAGCATTCAGTTTATTTTTCTCTGCCTAGCTCTGCTCTACCCTATCACAGGCCAGGGCAGATTCTTTATTCATTAACCAATAGAGGCAACACATATACAGAAGCAGTTCCCACACCATCCAGCTGTGTTATTTTTTTGGGATCTGGATGGTGCGTACCCAAAAGAAAAAAGAGAAAGGATTAAAAAATACATTTTGGCACACAATGTGGAGCTAGAATATAAGAAAAGGCAACAACCCTAAGCTATAAGCTACAATATATATGCCAGAGGACCCAGTGCAGACCCATGTTGGCCTGGTGCTTGCTGCTTCAGTCTCTCTGCGTGCTCAGATGCAAGGGACTCAGTCGATTCAGAGAAACTCATCTTTCAGATATCCTCCATCCATTCCTTCTGACTCCTCTTCAGTGGGATTCTCTGAGCTCTGAGGGGAGGGACAAGATGGAGACCTCCCGTGTTGACTCTCTCCCTCCATGTAATGTCTGGCTGTGGGTCTCTGCATCTGTTCCCACATGCTGCCTGAGGAAGCCTCTCTGATGAAAAGCCACTGGTCTATGAGTACAGCAGAATATCTTTAGGAGTCATGTTACTCATACTTTTTATAGACCAGTAGTGTTAGGTTTTACCCTCAGAGGTTAATTAGGCTAGTGACCCTGGATCAAATTCCTGTAGGTTTACATTTACAAAAGTCCTTTAAAACACTGGTAGATTTAAAAGAGTCCTTACAATTTAAGTATGCTTAGATGTTCAAGTAAGCTGTTCTGTACAATTAAGACAGGTCAGTTGCATATCTCAGGAAGTATGTTAGTGGTGACACTTAATAAAGAGGGATGCATATTTCATGTTCTACAAACCAACTTTTTGGTGTATGTAACATGAGGGCTTGTTTGTTGGGGTTCCTGTCCTGCCCAATTCCCACAACCGGTAAGTCCCAAAGAAAGTCACACAGAGAGTCTACATTAGATATAAACTGATTCGCCTATTAGCTCAGGCTTTGTATTAGCTCTTATAACTTATATTAACCCATTATTCTATCTATGTTAGCCTCATGGCTCAGTTCCTTTTACAGCAGGGAAGGTCACATCCTGCTTCTTTGGTGTCTGGACAGGACTGGGGAGGAATGAGCATTCTCCTTCCCAGAAATCTCCTCTTCTCCTTGCACCAACTCCAGTTCCTGTCTGGTTGTCCCGCCTATACGTTCTGCCTGGCTACTCGCCAACCTGCATTCATATAAAACTTCATTGAGAGAATACGGACTTGTCCAAAACCAGGTGTAGACAGGAGGAAGACCTATGTGTTCACCATCTCTTTCTGAAATGCCCAAATCCAATTTGGCAAGATCCATATCTTCAAAGTTGCAACCAAAGCAAAATATTTTCTATTAAAGTCAATCCCACAAGAGCCTTTGTCGAGAACTAGACTATTCCCTTGACAAATCCCCCCCTGGCAGTCTCCTAATAAGTGTAGGCCTTTATGTCTTGAAACAAGCTTTCCTCATTTCTCTCGGTTTGGAAGCAATATCATGCCAAATACCAAAGACATCTTTTTCCTTGAGAAAATGTAAATTGACTTAGAGCTGGCTCCTCAAAATCAGTGGATCCCATCATCTCTGGAGAGGGGGCTCTGAAGCTTAAGGGTTTGATACACTAGCAGAAGGATATAAGTGTGAACCCATGGGCCAAAGCAGGGTATGGTGGCACCTGCTTCTAACCGTAGAACTACTAGTCCATAATCCCCTTTTCCTGGTTTTACTTTTGTTGCTTTATGTTTAGGAGGCTAATTCATTTTTAGGAAACTTTCTTATAAGCTAGACAGTGAAGTTCCAGCTCTTCATATGCACGTATATACAAACAGTTCATGCAAATGTGTAGTGGTACCTCTGTAACTTCAAATATTCACACATGTAAAGTATTCTGAGGTAAACTCTATCAGCACTGAACATGTACAGATGTTTAGCACATATGACTTTCACAATCATCTAACTCTTTTTAATACTGTATGTACACTGTTACATTAATCCCAGTGGTAGAGAGGTGGATAAATGTCAGCCTATTCTGTGCAAGGGATTCAATCATCTGTTGATCTTGATGCTCACAGGGCATCTTGGAGCAAAACCTTTGAAATACCAAGGGAGAAACATAGAATCCATTGACATTCATAGTGGCTTCTTCTGAAGGAAGTGATTTGGAGAGCTGCTAGGGACCTTGGAGTGTCATATTTCTTGGTGTGTGAGAATCAGTCCAATTTTGACCAATTTTCATAAAGGTAAGTTAAGCCTTTCTTTTTAATTTAAGATAATGTCAATTTTTGAAACTTTATATAGTATTGAGTGTGGGAATGGGAGGACTTGGATAGGCATGAACTAAAAAATACAGAATGGGACAGCTGTGTAGAAGAGGTAATAAATGCCAGGGACAAAATGATAACCCCGAGTAAACATAATTAGAGGACTGTTGGGGGGGAAGAGATTCTCTTTGGCATGATTCAGAAGCTCTGGGTGGAGACATGAAAGAGGGTATAGCTTATCAGTTATGCTGGACAACAAGCAAGAACCAGCACTGAGAGGTGTTTGTGTGATTACAAAGTCTACTGGTGAACTTCAGGCAGTGTGCAGCTTGTGAGAATGAGACTTGGCCACCAGCCTCTGGTTATTAGGCTGAAATTAGGCTTGTATTGGTCCTTGTGTCCCTGTGACAAAAGCAAATGTCTATAAAAAGAGACTGAAGTGGAGAGGTTACAGGGAGGTCATGGGTAGCCGGCAGATATGGAGCGGTAAGAAGGAAACACATCTACTGAAGTAGAATTTGTTCAAAATGCCATAATGATACCTAATATCTTGTATGGTAACTTTAATTCTAAAACATGTGCTACAAATCTTATGAGATTCAAAAACGAAAGGGAGAGAGTGTGAGAGAGAGAAGGTGGGTGTGGGAGGGGGCAAGCCTGAGGAGGGAGTTTGACTTACATACATGAGAAAATGAGTTTATTCCCCAGACCCCATGTTAAAAACAACGCATGAAAATGTGCACTAGTAATCCCAGAGCTGGGAGACAGAGAGGTGAATCCCTGGAATTCCCAGACTAGCCAGCCTGGTCGACTTGGACAGTTCATGGCCAGTGAGGGATCCATGTCACAGAGACTTGGTCTGCCACTGAATGTAGTCCGAGGAATGACACCCAGTTGTGTCTTTTGTCCTTCATATGTGTACACACACACAAACACACACACACACTACGAAGAAATGAGAGAGACAGACAGAGTAAGAGAGAGAGAAAGAGAGAGAGAGAGAGAGAGAGAGAGAGAGAAATTGAGAAAGAGAGAGAGAGTTGTACCTGAACCCAGAATATATCCACCTGACCAGGCCTGAAAATCCCTGATAAAAAATCAGTACAAAACCTCTTTTTCCTGTTTGCTTCAAATCCTTAGCACTTCATTAATTTTACAAAGAAAATATGACAAAATTAATTCTAAATAGGCCAAATATTCATCATGTTATAGAACTGATGTGTGGCACATTCCTGGTGTCTGGTTCCAAAACAGCCTCACTAGTCGGCCATGCAGGCCAGGCAGTGGTGGCACACACCCTTAATCTGAGAAACTGTACTAGGTAGCCGTAGATGCCAGGTGGTGGTGGCACATACCTTTAATCCTGGCATTAGAGAAGAATATAAGTTGGAATGAGACAGGAACTTGCCCCCTTTTAGGCTGAAGATTTCCTAGTGGTAAGAGTTCTCTAATGACTTGTCTGCTTTGCTTTTCTGATTTTCAGGTTGATTCCCAGTATTTGCCTCAGGGTTTTAATTATTCATGTTAAACTTGGCACCCAATGTTTGGGATACAAATTCATGAAAAAGCCATTTGCCTTTGGATTTTTAGTCACCAGCTCAGGCTGGAGCTGCACATGGGGCTCCCATGAGAATTACACCTTGGGCTCCAGCCCCACTCAGCCAGGCTTTTTTCCCCCAAGCCTCTGAGTATGTTTGGGATTTTCCTGTTATAACTTCAGGAAGAGTTTTCAGCCTCCATCCAAACTCCAGAAGCCCGTGGGGTCCAAACACTACAGGACTCACTCACTCTAGACTAGTTGGTACTGCCTTCAGGCAGCTCCCAAGTGTGCTTCCCAAACATCCCCTATGCATTTTTCAGATTGCTCTCTCTTTCTCCCTCCCTCTCTCTTCCTATCCCTCCCTTTCCCTCCCCCTCTCTACCTTCCTCAAACTCCATCTCCCTCTGCCTCCACCCTCTCTCTCTCCCTCTCCCTGCCTGCCTCCCTCTCCTTCTCCCCCTTCCCCTCTGTCTCCCTCTCCCTCTCTCTCCTTCCTCCATGGGTTTGGGCTCTCCCTGAAGCCCCTTATTGGGCTGCTGACAAACGAGCTAGCTGCCTTGAAACCCCACTCAGGCTTTTACTGTTCTATGCAGCAGCAATAAGCCTCACATCTTCACCAAAATTGTCGGTAGATTTGGTAAGACAATTGGGAAAGTTTAAAGGAGGAATTGGCTAAAAGAGAGAGTATTTTCCCACATCAAAATATGGGAAACACCATTGCAATGGAAGGATTTGTGTCCCTGTTTCATAATGAGCTAGACAGTTTGAAACTGGAACAATTAAATAAGAGGATATCTAATTTAGATGGGATGTATGTAATGTCAGTTGTAAACATTATTCGCTTAATCATTTTTGTCTTATCACTAAAATTTTGGCTCATCTCAGTGCTGTAATACAGGCCTTAGTAAAACCTAATAAAAATATCACAAGATATTGAAAACCACGCAGAGGAATTTAATGGAGAACAGATTTCAATGTTGCATTATAAGAACAGAGAGGAACATCATAAGATTTTCCATCAACCAACCTTAATATATCCAATAATCTTACAAGAGCTGTCAAATGGCAAAGGCTCTGTTACATCTAATTGTACTCCTGTGCCAATGTTAGATTAAAGGAGATTGAGGGAAGCAATCGTCTCATATGGCATGCATTTGCCTTCTGTGAAGCAAATGTTAATCTCGTGGTCAGTTTGTAATATTATTATCCCTAAAGACTGGAGAGAATTGATTGGATAAAGCTGTTTTAGCACCTGGTCCACTATTGCATGGAGTACTGGTTTAGAGAAGAGGCTAAGACTGTTGAATAATGGAGTGGTGCTAGAGGTAGGGATCAAATTCCTGGGGAGGTAGATTATACTAACAGAGAAAGCTGGATATGATGACCACACCCTGGATTTATGCCACACAGCAGTTTTGAATGCCTGGTACAGAAGTGAAGAAGTAGGAAAAACAATCGGGTCAGTTACTAAAGTCATACAGGACCCAAAGAAAGCCTTTACACATTGCTTACAAAGTTTGACTTCAGCAGTAAATAGAATAATACCAAATTTGGAAGTAGACAACTAATAAATCAAACTCTGGCTCTTGAAGATGCCAATTCTCTATGAAAAAGGATAATTACTCCATTAAAGGCAAGGTCAGCCCATTTGGAGGAATGGATTTGAGGCACAATTAATGTAGAATCTCATGAATATGTTGATACATATATGATGCTAGGAGAGCTAATTTCCAGAGTTTTGAAAAAATATCCAAACATCAAGGGTGGTCATTATGGCAAACAAGGTCAGCATAAAAGGGATTGTGGACAGGACATTCCTAAAAAATGTTTTTTTTTTTTAAGAATAATCCATTCAGGACATCCCTCCCTTCTGGGTTATGCGGAAAGTTTTGTGAATGCAGCTATTGGACTAGTGACTGGATATCATTGAAGAATATTCAAGGTAACCTTTTGCCATGGGGAAAATCTGTGAGAGGCCTCTCACAGGACCCTACTCCAAATCCAGTTTAGCCATTTCCTGCCATTACAGAAGAAAATCTTTCCCAGAGTAAATAAAGAACCTACTGCCTACTGTGAGAAACCACACTGCCCTAGAGAGTAGAACAGTTACAGAAGAGAAAAAAGTTCAAAAGAAACCATAAAAGAAGTATTTTGGGAAATTTTTATGACTGAATGAATGAAGACCTAAAATAAAATACAAGCACATTACATTGTCATTGAACTTCTGGTAGACTCTGGTGCACATGTAAAAATGATTTTATCAGAATTTTGGCATGCAAATTGGCCTCTTCAGGATGTAAATATTCAGTTATTAGGGATCAAAACTTCATCTCAAGTAAGGCAGAGCACAAGATGTGTTGACTCTCTAGAGTCAGAAGAATAGAGAGGAATAGTGAAACCAAATGTTCATAACATAGAAATGAATTTGTGGGGACATGATTTGTTACCACATTCACATACTCAGATTAACATTAGTCCAGTCTTAGAAACGAATCATATATTAACATCTGTTTATGAAACCATATTGCAAGATATTATAAAGAACAGTCACTGACCATTCAGGTAATAAGAGAACAAGGCAAAACAGTTGCTGCTCTTCTAAAAGCACTAATCGCCCTACATTTAAAATGGTAGACAGACAAATCTGTATGGGTTAAGCAATGGTCTTTAGCAATAGAGAAACTGCAGGCTTTAGGACAGTTGTTACAGGGAAAACTAAATTCATTCTGTTCAGGCAGTGGTGGCACACACCTTTAATCCTAGCAGCCACACTTGCTAGTCACAGAGGCCAGCAGTGGTGAGGCTTGCCTTTAATCTCAGCACTGAAGAGGAATAGAAGCCAGGATGAAACAGGAAATCGCTCTCCTTCAGTCTGAAGATTTCATAGAGGTAAGAACTCTCTAGAGGTTTGTGTGCTTTGCTTTTCTGATCTTCACTTTGAACCCTAATATTTGCTTCTGTGTTTTTATTATTTGTGTTATATATGATGAATATTTATAACAAAAAGGAGAAAGTTGAGCCAGGTAAATTGAAAAATGTAAAATTTGAAAGAAATGGAGAAGCAGGAAATGGAATAGAGCTAAATGCTGTCTTCAAAGAGATACACAGAATAAGAAACAGATTCAAGGAATGGTGACCTCAGGGCAAGATTCCTCACAGTCAAGTTTTCAACTTGGGAAATGCAATTAAATAATATCTTAGAGCAAAATGTGTTGATGCAAGACATTAACCCCAGAACTCCAAAGGCAGAAGCTGGCAGATCTCTGATTCTAAATCACCCTGGTCTACAGAAGAAGTGCCCGGACAGCCAAGCTTAGGCACTGAATGAACTAATCAGAAACAGAAAGTTGGTGAAGATGAAATTAATTGAAGGGTATATATTTCAGCCCCAACAAGCAGCAGAACTGGGAAGTTTCAACCACTTAGTTATGTGATGTAGGTGTGATGATTTCTTTGGTTTATTAATAAAGAAACAGCTTGGCTCATTTAATAGGCCCGCCCTTAGGTGGGTGGAGTAGACAGAACAGGAAAAAGGAAGTGAGATAGATGGCTCAGACAATTGCCCCGCCTCTCCTCTGTGAGACAGATGCCATGAAGCCAGCCACTAGGTCAGATGTGATGAAGCTCCAGCCCAAGAAGGACGTATGCTAGAATCTTCTCAGTAAGGCACCATTTCGTGGTGTGACACAGATTATTAGATATGGCTTAGTCAAGATGTAAGAGGCTGGAACCAATGGTCCAGGAAGTGTTTAATTGAATACAATTTGTGTGTTGTTATTTCATGTGTAAAGCTAGCTGTGTGGGATCCAGGCGGGATGAAAAGCAGGCCTGCCCTCTGCTCTTACTACAGATCTGTCTTCAGGGAGATAAAATAGGGGCTATAGAATGCTTCTCCAGGACTGAGGAAAGCCGCTGATGCAAGCACATATCAGAAGTGTCCCTGAACCTGCAGGCCCAGAGAAACCATTGTGTGAAGCTGGGAAGGCAAGGCCTGGATTGCTATGAAGACCCCAAGATGTTGGGGTGTCAGAGCCATGGAATACCTGTCAAGGAAAGTTGCTAACACAAGAGAGAGAAGTGTATTGCAGTCAACAAAGCAGGAAGCAGTGGAAATCTGAAGAGCACTGTGACATCAGACATGAAGATGCAGAGTTTGGAGTATTTTCAGCTGGTTTTCAGTCTTATTTTTCTCCATTATTTCCTCACTATGCTCCCTTCTCCCAGATTTTGGGAGGATAATGCAACTGTATGTTGGAAGCATGTGATATGCTTTTTGATTTTGATTTTATAGGGGCATTATAGTTGTTAGATTGAGTCTCTGAAGAGACTTTGGACTTTTAAACATTGTTGAAACAGTCACAAACTATGGGGCCTTTTGAATTTGCACTGAACGCATTTTTTCATAATGATATAGCACAAGATTTTGGGGACCAGGGTTGTGGAATGTGGTGGTTTGAAAGAAAATGACCCCCAAAGGTAACACCTCTATTAGGTGTGGGCTTTGTTGGGGTAGGTTTGGCCTTGTTGGAGGAAGTGCATCACTGTGGAGGTGGGCATTCAAGTCTCAGATAGGCTCAAACCACACCCAGTGTATCAGACCAATTTCTATAGCCTTCACAAGATATAGAACTCTCAACTACCTCTCAAGCACCAGGTCCTCCTGCATGTCACTTTGTCCCACCATGATGATAATGAACTGAACCTCTGGACTGTTGCGAACCACCACAAATAAATGTTTTCCTTCATAGGAGTTTCTGTGGTTGTGGTGACCCTTCTCAGTAATGGAAACCCTAACTAAGACAGAGGCTCACAGCCAAACATTAGGTGGAACTCAGGGAATGCCTCCTCAGAAAAGTGGAGGAAGGATTATAGGAGCCAGAGAAGATTGTAGGAGCCACAGGTATACAACTGACAGAATCAACTCATGAGGATTCAAAGGGGTTCACAGAGACTGATGTGACAATCTGGGAGCCTGTATGAGTCTGACTTAGGTCCTCTGCAGAAATGTTGTGGCTGGGTAGTGTGGTGTTCTTGTGGGACTCCTAACAGCAGGGATGGCGCACTCTCTGACTCTTTGACCTGCTCCTTGGACCCCTTTCCTCCTCCTGGGCTGTCTCCTGAGTGTTGATAGGAGGGTATGTCTGTAGACTTACTGTAACTTGATATGCCATATTTGGTTGATATCTCTGGGAGACCTGCTTGTTTCTGAAAGGGAACAGTGGAAAAGTGAATCTGGAGGAGAGGAGTGGTCGGGCAATGACTAGGAGGAGAGAAGAGAGGGAAAACTGCAGTCAGGGTCATATACGAGAGAATATTAAATAAATGAATAAATAAACAAACAAATATATAAAGAAAAAGTTCAGTGGAGGCCGGAAGCATTCTCAAATCTTACCAGGATGAGAGTTGACTTGCTTTATTTACACAAGATGTTTTGAGCAATAGGCATTCCTGTGTTAATGGATTCCACTCAAAAAGCCACTTAACATGTGCAGAAAGGGTCTCAAGAAGCAGCAATGGACAAGAGTCACCCTCTTCAAATGTGGAAATGCTGTTGCCAGAGATCCTTTCCCTATGCATAGACTTTCAATTTTACTAACAGAGAATTCTACAGATATGAGACATTTCTGTCCATGATTGAGAAAAGCTCTTGCAGTCAAGTCTACACTGCATTTCCATCTCATACCTTAAATATTGTTTTCTTTTCTTTTATTTCTTGGTAATCATGTCAAGGACCACAAAGCAGGTTCTACATGTCAGCAGGAATCAATCTTGTTGTACATATCCTTCAATTCAAAGCAAATTTAGACATAAAGATTTTAGTGTAAGATATGTGTAAAAGTTAGCTATTTACAAGGGTTTCCTTGAACACGGAATTTTTCGTTTTGACTCCATTTATGCACAAAATACATGTTTCCTGCTAAACATGACAAAGAAATGAATGGCTCGGTTATATTGAAAGGAAAGATATGAATGCCAAACCACAGTGACAAATTACTACTCAATCGTGGTCTAAAGGTGTATTATTTCACTTCAAACCTGAAATGCTTTCAAGCTGGGTACTGTGGATCAGGGACTTCTAAAACCATAATCAGCATGAAAGTTGAAAGCACAGCAATATATGCAGCTTAAAATGAATCACATTCCTAAAATGTGATTCTTGACATGACATGATTAGTGTCCCAGGGGACTAGATCCTGGGAGCAAAGGGAGGATGGGGTTGGAATGTTTGCAACAAGCTTGACATATGGTGGTATGGGGTTCCCCTCTGTATGCTATGAAAATGTCTTATTACCATTGGTTATTAAAGAAGCTGTGCCGGGCAATGGCTTAGTAGGATCAAGGCAGGTGGCAAGTTCTCACAGAGATATACAGAGAAAGTAGGCTGAGTAAAAGAGACGCCATGTAGCTGCCAAAGCAGAAGGATGCCAGCCAGACACTGGCCAGAGCCTTACCAGTAGGCCAAAGCTTTGTGATGATTCACAGATAATAGAAATCGAGGAATTTAAGATGTAAAGCTAGAAATATGCCTAAGCTATTGGTCAAACAATATTGTCATTAATATAGTTTCTGTGTGATTATTTGGATCTGGGTAGCGAGGAAAGGAAAAAGCAGTCTCTCTCTACAATATGGCATGAACAGCTTTGAAACTGCATTACTCATAAACTATGCACTATGAGGTGGAACAATGTGCTTTTGGCCCAAATTCCAATTCACTCCACTTAGATGGTAAAGACTGATGTGCCATGGTACAGGTAACTGTCCTCTTCAGAGGTTGTACTACACAGGCTCTTGCTAGTAAGTCAATAATGGGGCAACAGCTTTGACAAAGCCTTCTATACAATGCCTGGTGAACTTGGTGCCTTAATAAAACAAGTAGTAAACTCTCAGCTACCTTAGCAAAGAAGGCAGTGATCCCAAATATCTGGTGTATGTTTTTTTAAAGAATCAGTCTATACTTCTCAGTGCTTTACAACAATGAATCTTTATTCATGTTCACACATAGGTTACTCAACCAAGTTGAAGAACATTGACATATCCAAAGACATGTCTACATTAGAATTATTCACATATGCAAACAATGAAGACACAAAAGGGGCTGCCAAGTTAAGGAGTATGAATCTTGTGAAAAGAGAGTTGATAATGCCTAGCACAGTGCAGATTTTATGAGACACTGGAAGATTCAGGTGCTTCAAATAAAAGAAACAACTAAAAAAACAAAAAGATTCAAGGTCCAGAGTCTATCAACACAAATACATTATTTTATTACCTCAGTATAATATTATATAGCCCACAAAATGCCTAAAGGCATAAGAAAAAGAAATAATGACTTTGGACAGGAACTATGTTGCAAATTTAGTCAACGACAGGGTGTCCATGGCAGCCCAGCTTTGCATCTCACTTAGGGCCAGAGTGGGTTGCTGTCAAGATGTTCACGTGTCATTGGGTGAGCCATAGTGTGTCGATTGAGGTGGTGACATCCGGAGGCAGGACAGCTGTAGTATTCACTCCCCATCAGGACCTGCAGAAAGACATGCAAAGGCAAATGCAGATCACAAATAAGCCACTTCCTGGCTCTCCTGTCATCACGGTGTGTACCAAACAAACGGTCTTTGATTTTCACTGGGACCAATGAACAGAACTGTTCCTACCTGAATTCCTTCTCTCCAGTACTCCTGCCATCATCACTCCCAGCTGTAGGTCCTTTCTGGTCAAGGCCAAGTTCTCTGAATAAGATCCTTGCTCTGACAAGAAGCCTGCATCTTTCACCCCTGGCCCCAGAGTTTCTGGCACAGCTTACATGGCAAACCCAGGTAGACCTCTTTGAGAAGCAAGCTCTCCAGCTTCATGGCACATCCCCTGTTCTACGACATCCACCCAGAGCTGCTTCCCACTTACATAGTGCTCTTCCTTGAGCAATTTTACTCAGAAGCCTTCTTTCCTGCCTCGCTGACTGTGAAATTCTCCTCTGAACTCACAGATTCCTTCCTTGATGGACTTGAGATGTGCTGGCTAAAGTCAGCTTCAGAAGTCATCCTCGTTCCATGTCTACATGGAACATGTCCTGAGTCCACAGAACCACCTCCCTCCATTCCAGGCCCTTATTCCCTGTGCATATCTTCCCAGGCCTTCTCAGGCTGGTGCGGACCAGTGTGGCTGGGATTCAATCCACCAGGCCCTATTCCTTCCACTTTGTTTGCAGACTGCCCTCGAGAAAGAACTTGCCGCCTTGAAGGCCTCCTACTTTTCTTGAATTAAGGATACTGGCCCTCTGCCCTTGACCAAAACACTTGAAATCTAAGACGTACTGAGCAGAACCTGGGTACCAGTTCTTAATCAGACTGAAGAGCTCAAGGCTCTGGCCTCCAAGTTGATGAATTAACACACTCTAGCTACCAGCATCTTGTCAGGAGTCTTCCATTTTCCACACCCTGTCCACTCCCTGTTCCTCGTTCAAGAAGTCAGCTACCTGGTATGCTGGAAGTCTCCTGCCAGGGCTGAGGGGAGTTAAGAATCAGGAGTGCCTCTACAGCATCCAGTACTTTCTGCCTATCCCCCTCGGCAGAGAGTGCACCATGGTTAGAAACTTCTGTCAGTTGGGTGTTGACTTCAAGACCCTGGCTGGTGACATCATTGGTCTGGGTGGAGATGACATCATTGGTCTGGTTGGCATTGTCAGGGCCCTGGACACAGATGCAATGCAAGAGATACAAGAGAGTGACTTCTGACAAGACAGTTCCCCGACCACAGTGGGCCCTGCAGCCTCCATTCCTTTCCACCAAACACCCATCTCTGTGAGCTTCCCCTCCTCTCACCCACAACGCCCATCCCTTCGAAGGACCTCGACTCCACACATTTACCATGATGTGTAATGGCACTACAAGCCGGATAGTGCAGTTGCAGGGTTCCAAGATCATGTTAGAGGTCCTGAGAACACGCAGAGGAGAAGCCAGGAGGTTAAACACTCTGGATGACAACTACCATGAACACATACGGAGGGCTCTGTGAGATCAGGCTGGGGGATTGTGAATGATTGTGGGCACTAGGACAAATGACACTAGTCCACTGGGCCTCGGATGGACCCTCCCTTACATGACCTGTTTTCCCTCCAACCTCCTTCCATAGATGCTCCTCGAGACATTATTTTTTGTGAACCTTCTCCTTCCCAGGTACACTGAAGATGACCAACAGCTGTTCTGCTCTGCACAGCACCAGGAAAGATGTGAGTATGGTCCTCTGCAGAGACTAGGTCTTTCCTCCACTTTGCCCACTCCCCACAAGTCATGAAGGATAAGCCAAGCTCATCTGGCAGACACATTCTCTGCAGGCCAGGAACATTTCCCTGGGCCTCTCTGGCCCTTCTGACTATGCCTCCAGATTTCAGCAGAACCTTCTCCCGTGTCCATTCATTTTAGTGTGGATGGATAGTATCAGCATTTTGTAGGCTACTGCCTCCTATATGCAATATGTTTGTCCTCTTTAATGCTCCTCTGTAGAATATTTTCCAAGCATGCCCCCAGGGAGTGAGTGACTTAGAAGGTGCTTTCCATAGCATGTTGTTCAGGAATTACTAAATCTGGGATGATCCTGTCTTGAGAGTTAGGCTGAAATGCATCTCTTATTTCCCTTGATCTTTTGGTCCCTACCTTTTTCCTTCCTTCTTTCCCTCCTTGGTTCCTTCCTTCCTTTTTTCCCCTTCCTTTCTTCCTTTTTTCTTCCTTCCTTCCCTTCTTTCATTCTTTTCCTACCTTCCTCCCTCACTTCCGTCTATACCTCCCTCCTGCCCTTCCTTCTTCCTTTATTTCCTCTCATCTTGTTCCAGGTTTTCCTTCTTCTCCTGTTCCTCCTTGCTGCTCCTACCCCTGCAGTAATCTCAAATTTGGAGACAGTACCATTAGCCACAGTGACCTCCAAGGTCTCTGTTGTACTCACACGCAAGGTATAGACACCAGCTGGCAGGGATTCCATGAAAAAGTAATTGTCATTTGAGGATTCAAATTCACTGGAACATAGTTCAGAGGTACAATTACTGTGGGCCAGTGTAGCAGCAAAGGCACCTGGGAGATGTCCTGCAAAGAAAGACACCCATGTTGAAGATCAGGTCTGATCACCAAGACTCAAGGGATAGAAATGTAGTAAAATGGTGACAGCCATGGACAATGGCACAGCTCTCAAGACCTTGGTGATGACCATGGAGAACAGCAGGGCTCTCAAGACCTTGGCGACCAGCCATACACATTCACCTTTTTGATTATTCCTCTACTGGAAGACACTGAGACCCAAAGAGAAGTTATTTTCCCAAGGTCGCAATGCACCGAGGACAGGTGCTGGAATCTCAGAGTTTAGGACACACTCGAAATGGTATGGACAATGACTTCTGGCATGGAGCCTCTCCCTGTAGCAAATTACTTTCCTTACCTGCTGTATAATTGTGTGAGGCAAGGCTTCAGGCTGCTGAACAATACCCTGCTCCGCATCTGGAAAAGACCATGCAGAGCTTGACTGAGCCTCCCTTCCCACCATGTTCTCTTGAAAGTACCTAACTCCACCCCTCCCCAATCTGAGGATTTGGATCACCACCAGTCATTTTAATATCCTGCCCACAATGTCTGTCCTTTCTGTAAAAACGTGATAATTGGCACAGGTAGTATACCTGAACATGCTAAAGTCTGGGGAAGGAGGGTTTGTTCAAGGTCGAATGGCAATTCTGCTGCACGGCTGGTGACAGAAGCATTTAGGATTTCTGCTGCCACCTGAGACGCCCTCCATGGCCAGAGACACTCACCCATTGTTCCTGGTTTGGCAAGATGCTGTTTAACATTCACGTGAGAGTTGCGCTTAGTAGCCATAGTGTTCCTCATTCCTCAAGAGAGATTCCACTTTCTCTATGTATTCTATGTTCTTCACAGAACTCACGGCAGACAAGGCTCCACTAGAGTCCCTGAAGTAGGGGATTGAAAGAGTCAAGTTAGTCACACATACAGGAGGAGGCCTGACCTCTCCCCTAGAGGTAGTACACTCCTGAGGCTATGTACTTGCACATCTGGAAGAGGCAGAAACCTGTTACACCCCCAGTTTCTTCTGATCCTATAGCAAGGCATGTTCAGAGCAAACTACAGGTCCTCTGGGACCAAGTTTTACCCCCTCTTTGGTGATCTGGTTGAGCGTGAAGTTACTCACGAGTGCAGTAGAAACAGAATATTAGTCAAGTTCCATGTTCCCTGGCTTTAGAATTAGGGCAGGTCACCAAAATGGCTGCTGGAATTCCTACCGACCAGTGCACTTACCCTACCACCAGATAACTCTGTTTCTAGTTCCTAGACTCTTCCTGTCCTCCATCCTGCTCATGATTGGGACCATTTTTCCCTCCCTTCTTTTTACCATGGTTTTTGTCTTACCCTTCATTTTACCTGGTCACAAAGACTCTCCATCATACAAGTCTCTCTTACACTTCACCTTCTCCTAACAACCTGTTTGCTCAAGACCCATGGGAGCCTAATCATGACTTTCCTTGCTCATCACCACTCATGGCCCCTAAGACAGTCACACACACACACAGAGAGAGACCCACACAAATACATACACATGCACACACAGAGAGACACATACACACACACACACAGACAGACAGTAACACACACATACACACTCATGTACTCACACACATGCACACATACACAGACACATACACAGACACACATATGCACACAAACCGACACACATACACGCATATACACACATGTACACACACATGCACACACACACATGCAAACACACAGATGCACTCACACCGAGACACACTGCCACACACAGTAATACACACACACATACTCACTTTGAAGAACAGGAAGGTGCTCTTACATCTTCATCACCAATCACAACTCTCTGTTCTGTAGTTTTGTCCTGTGCCCTGCCAAAGGCAACAGGCATCCCTGATTTAATGGTCTCCCTAAAGTCCTGACTTTCACTTGACTTCTGACCACCAGCATGGAGTGAATGGACATAGTCATTAGATCAAGGGATACCATATATTCCCTTCTTCCTGGATCATGGTTCATCCTCAAGCCCCACTTTAATCTTAATAATTCCTTTGATCCCCTTGAAAGTGACTGAACACTTGCTCCTCATGAAATCTTGTTCTTCCCAAGCCAACTTGGCTGACTCCTGCCTGAAAGCCCACTACACAGGAAGCTGAGACAGGAGAATGGTGAGTTTGATGACAACTCATAACACCAGGAGAACTTGTCTCCAATAATAATCAAAGTAAGGACAATAATAATGATAGCAATAATAAATATCATCATCCTCTAGAATCTTTGAAATCTTACATTTAAAATCCTCCATCCTCCTTTTCCCCTACATTCTTCTGCAACTGAAACAAATCTTTTTATTTTCTTTGTCGCAGGGCCAAATGTTATACCATGTTCAACCCAGGAGCTAGTTCTTCAGCAAGCTGTTTATCTCAGAATGGCATGCTCCCTCTGCAGTCCAGAAAACCCATGCCTTCTGCCATAGCCTCTGGCCAACCTTCTAGATGCTTCTCCACATTTCACCAGTGGCACATGAGCACACATTTCTTCTCCTCCTTGGCAATCCCTCCTTGTGTCTGTCTGCCATCCTGCAGCAGTTTAAAGAGCACAGGTTCCCCTCAGGAAACCCAGCCATCTGTTTCTGCCCCACCTGCATCAAAAGGAGCAGGAGCCTCCTTCAGGGTTCTGAAGCTGGGAACCCTTGCAACCGGTGCTCCATGCGTGGGCAGGGTAGGTTATGTCAGCTCTTCAGCCTCTCCCCTTTAGTTGTATAAGGAGACAGAGAGATAAAGAACCTGGGTTCTCAGAGATGGTGGAGGGAGGAGAACAGACAAGGAATGGGCAGATCTTATTTTTGATGCCACCCTGTGGTTACCTCAGTGTCCAGCGGATCAGAAGCAAAGAGCTTGGGTCTGAGGGAAGATGCAGGTCCTTCCTCAAGCAACTCAGTTTACAGCCAATGAGATGCCAGCCCTCCTTTTTCTCCCCTCAGGCCCTGATGGATCTGGACCAATGAGCTTTCAGATTTGCTCCCCTCATCCTGACTTTGTCCAGACCTTATGGTTGCTCTGTGACCCACATTGACTTCTAGTGATCCATGTTAGCACCCAGCATCTCTGGGGAGAGAAATGAGACTTGCCCTTCCTAGTGGTCTCTACCCAGGTTTCCTCCTTTTTCATGGGAAAGGCAAAGTGCCAGTACTTTCAGCATACCTCCTTGCAAAGCTCTTGTTCACCTTTTCAAAGTCCAGTACGTGGGGGCTAAAGCTGGGTCTCTGACTTGCCACGTCTTCAATCCCAGCACTCAAGAAGCAGTGCTTAGCAGATCTCTCTGAGTTCATGGCCATGGTGACCTACAGAGTGAATTCTAGGACAGCCAAGGCTGCACAGAGAAACCCTGTCTCGAAAAAACAAACAAAATTAGTCATCATGTGGGGCTGGAGCGATAGCTCTGTCTGTACATAGCAAGCATGAATACCCAAGTTTGAACCCCAGAACACATATAAAAATGCCAACTGTGGAGGAAGGATTTTGCAATCCCAACACTGGAGAGGTAGAGAAAAGAGGAACCCTAGGATTTGCTTACCTGTTCACAAAAATCGGTGAGATACAGATTCAGTGAAATACAATGTCTCAAGAAAGAAGGTGAAGAAAGATTGAGCAAGACACCCAAATTCTGCCTCTGGCGCCAACACACACACACACACACAGGGGAGTGTGTAGCCATACACACATAACCCACATTCAAACCATGTTTTGATTAATTTCAGGTAAATAGGAATAATTTGTACTCAGGACCTATTTAGAACAAGAAGCTTAGTTACTTTATAGTAGCATCCCTGAAATATTACCTAACTTCATGATGTTTGTTGCTTCTTAGATTTTTTTGCTCTGTTTTAAAATTTATTTAAAGATTTACTGTCTTATTCTATGCATATGACTTGCATGCATTCATGTCTGTGCATCACATGGGTACAGTGCTCTCAGAAGCTGGTAGACCTTGTGGACCCTCTGGGACCAAATTTTATTGTCGATGGTTGTGAGCTTTTAATATGGGTGCTGGGAATCAAACCTTGATCTATAGAACTGCCCTCCCATCTCTCCAGCTCCTAAAAACTTAATTGAAAAATGGTCTTGCTATGTAGCTTAGGATGACCTTTTACTTCCTGTGTAGCCCAAGCTGTCCTCTCACTCGCCTCGGCCTTGAGTGCTGGGATTATAGGCAGGAGCCCCATGGCGTGCTCACTATGGTTCTTGAACACACTGTGTTGAGTACAGTATTTGTAGGGTCAGAATAGAGCACCACGTGTGGAAAGTGGGGTTTGAACTTGGGCAACTTTTCTGTTCTTCCTTCTGATGGTGGTGGTGTTTTGGGGTGGGGACAACCTTTGAGAATCATGCAGGAAGAAGACCGCAGTTACCCTTCTTCACTGACACCCTTAATAACTCTATGTAAATCTCCTTTCATGTACACCTTTTGCTCTCCCTATTTCCCAGATGATCTTTAAGTGAATTTCAATAAAAATGTACACGTGCAGCTCTACAATTGGGGGAACGATACATTTCCCTCACCTTTTTTAGCTTGAGAAGACACAGCTGGAGACCAATACACTGAACACTCTTTATCTAAACCATACACCCATATAGCTTGTTCTACCAGCTTGTTGTAGGGATTGAGGTTTCACCTTGCCATTTCAGCCTTTCAAACCATTCCATAAATTACTTTGGAATGCTTCTTCAAAGAACTGTGCTGTATACACATGTACCTGCCTCTCCCAAGCCTTCCCTAGTGTAATCAAGTGTCCTGCTCCTGTACTAAGGCCATCCACCCATAGGGGTGAGAGGCTGCCCTCCAGGCAGGTCTGAGGTTTCCTGCAAGGGAGTGCGGGCTCCTTCAGATTGTGCTGGGAGTTTCACTGTCTGATACTCCATTCTGCCCTGCCCCCACCTTGGCCCTTTTGTCCCTGCAGCATCCCTGGGCTACCAGGAGTCCCTAATTCGGTGCTGTGGAGTTCCATCTGGACGGCCTTTCCTAGTGTATTCAAGTGTCCTGCGCCTGTACTAAGGCCATCCACCCAAAGGGGTGAGAGGCTGCCCTCCAGGCAGGTCTGAGGATTGCTGCAAGGCAATGTGGGCTCCTTCAGATTGTGCTGGAAGGAATAGCTCCTGCTCCAGCACTGAGGAAATCCAACCATATTCAGTCACAGCAAAGATTGGTCTAAGACACCAAGTCCCTCCTGGCTCCATTCGAAGGGAGAGATGAGCAGGCACCAATGCAAGATCTCCTCCAACAACATGAAAGGCAACATGACATCACCAGAATTCAGAGATCCCGAAACAACAAGAATTGAACATCCTACTCAAGAAGAAATAGAAGAACTCGACCTTAAACAGTACTTTATGAAAATAATAGAGGACCTTAAACAGGAGGTAAAAAACTGCCATAAAGAAATGGAGATGACAAACAAAAAGGTAGATGAAATAAATAAATCTCTCAAAGATACCCAAGAAAAACAAGAAAAAGCAATCAAACAGGTAAGGGAAACAGTACAAGACCTGAAAAATGAAATGGAGGTAATGAAGAAAACACAATCTGAGGGAAGACTGAAAATGGAAATTCTGACTAAATGAACAGAAACTACAGAGACAAGTATTTCCAACCGAATATAAGTGATGGAAGAAAGAATCTCAGACTCTGAAGATACTATAGAGGAAATAAACTCACAGATTAAAGAACAAAACAAATCCAACAAATTCTTAACACAAAACATTCAGGAAATCTGGGACACCATGAAAAGACCAAACTTAAGAATAATTGGGGTAGAAGAAGGAGAAGAATTACAACTCAAAGGCCCAGAAAATATACTCAACAAAATTATAGAAGAAAACTTCCCCAACCTAAAGAAGGATATTACTATGAAGGTACAAGAAGCCTACAGAACACCGAATAGACTGGATCAAAAGAAAGCATCCCCTCGCCATATAATAATCAAAACACAAAACATACAGAATAAAGAACAGATATTAAGAGCTAAAAAGGAAAAAGGTCAAGTAACATATAAAGGGAAACTTATCAGAATTACACCTGACTTCTCAATGGAAACCATGAAAGCCAGAAGGTCTTGCATAGATGTGCTACAGACACTAAGGGGACATGGATGCAAGTCTAGACTACTATACCCAGCAAAGCTTGCATTCACCATCGATGGAGAAAACAAGATATTCCAGGACAAAAAGAGATTTAAAAAATACGTAGCCCCAATCCAGCATTGCAGAAATTAATAGAAGGAAAATCACAAACCAAGGAGTCCAACAATGCCCACAATAACTCAGACATCTAACGACCCTTCACCAGCACAACTAGAAGAAGGGTAACACACAAACTCTACTACCAGAAAAAAAATGACAGGAAATAACAACCACTGGTCATTAATATCACTTAATATCAATGGACTCAATTAGAGATTGGATACGAAAACAGGATCCAACATTCTTCTGCTTACAAGAAACACACCTCAACCACAAAGAGAGACATCTACTCAGAGTAAAGGGTTGGGAAAAGATTTATCAAGCAAATGGACCTAAGAAATAAGCCAGTGTGGCCATACTAATTTCTAACAAAGTTGACTTCAAACTAAAATCAATCAGAAGAGATGGAAAGGGACACTTTATACTCATAACAGGAAACATCCATCAGAATGAAGTCTCAATCCTGAACATCTATGCCCCTAATATAAAAACACCCACTTATGTAAAAGAAAAATTACTAGAACTCAAGGCAGCCATCAAACCACACACATTAATAGTAGGAGACTTCAACACTCCTCTTTCACCATTGGACAGGTCAATCAGACAGAAACCTAACAGAGAATTAAAAGACTTAATGGAAGTAGTGAACCAAATGTTCTTAACAGACATCTATAGAACATTCCACCCAAATAGGAAAGAATATACCTTCTTCTATGCGGCTCATGGAACCTGTTTGAGAATTGAACAAATACTCGGTAACAAAGCAAACTTCCACAGTTACAAAAAATATCAGTAACCACCTGTGTCTTATCGGATGACCATGGATTAAAATCAGAATTCAACAAAAATGGTACCCCCAGAAAGCCTAGAAACTCATGGAAATTGAACAGTCAACTACTGAACCACACATGGGTCAAGGAAGAAATAAAGAAAGAAATTAAAGTTTTTCTTGAATTTAATGAAAACAAAGACACAACATACTCAAACCAATGGGACACAATGAAAGCAGTGCTAAGAGGAAAGTTCATAGGACTAAGTGCCCACTTAAAGAAAACGGAGAAAGCACTCATTGGAGACTTAACAGCAAACCTGAAAGCTCTGGGACAAAAGAGGCAGACACACTTAGGAGGAGTAGAAGACTGGAAATATTCAAACTGAGGGCAGAAATCAACAAAATAGAAACACAGAAAACAGAACAAAGAATCAATGAAACAAAAAGCTGGTTCTTGGAGAAAATCAACAAGATTGACAAACCCCTAACCAAACTAATCAAACAGCAGAGAGAGAACAAGCAAATTAATAAGATCAGAAATGAAAAGGGGAACATAACCACAGACACAGAGGAAATTCAGAGAATCATTAGATCTTACTACAAAAGCCTGTATGCCACAAAGAAAAGAAATGGACATTTTTTTAGAAAAGTACCACATACAAAAGTTAAACCAGGACTAGTTGAACAATCTAAATAGTCCTGTTAGTCACGAAGAATTAGAAACTGTTATCAAAAACCTCTCTACCAAAAAAAGCCCAGGACCAGATGGCTTCAATACAGAATTCTACCAGAACTTCCAAGAAGACCTAATACCTATATTCCTTAAGGTATTTCATGATATAGGATCAGAACAGTCATTGCCAAATTCCTTTTATGAGGCTACAATTACCCTGATACCTAAACCACACAAAGACTCAACCAAGAAAGAGAATTACAGGCCAGTCTCACTCATGAACATTGACGCAAAAATTCTCAATAAAATACTGGCAAACCGAATCCAAGAACACATTAGAAAAATTATCCACTACAATCAAGTAGGCTTCACCCCAGAGATGCAGGGCTGGTCCAACATACGAAAATCTATCAATGTAATCCATCATACAAATAAACTGAAGGAAAAAAAAACCATATGATCATCTAATTAGATGCTGAAAAAGCATTTGAGAAAATTCAGTACCCCTTTATGATAAAGGTCTTGGAGAGATTAGGGATACAAGGGTCATACCTAATTATAATAAAGGCTATTTACGGCAAGCCGACAGCTAACATCAAATTAAACAGAGAGAAACTCAAGACCATCCCACTAAATTCATGAACACGACAAGGCTGTCCACTCTCTCCTTATCTCCTCAATATGGTGCTTGAGGTTCTAGCAATAGCATTAAAAGAACAAAAGTTGATCAAGAGGATTCTAATTGGAAAGGAAGAAGTTAAACTTTCTTTATTTGCAGATGATATGATAGTGTACATAAGCGACCCCAAAAACTCCACCAAAGAACTCCTACAGCTGACAAAATCCTTCAATAATGTGGCAGGATACAAGATCAACTCCAAAAAATCAGTTTCCTTCCTATACACAACGGATAAGGAAGCAGAGAGGGAAATCAGTGAAGTATCACCTTTCACGATAGCCACAAATAGCATAAAATATCTTGGGGTAACTCTAACCAAGGAAGTGAAGGATCTATTTGACAGGAACTTTAAGTCTTTGAAGAAAGAAATTGAAGAGGATACCAGAAAATGGAAGTATCTCCCTTGCTCTTGGATTGGGAGGATCAACATAGTAAAAATGGCAATTCTACCAAAAGCAATCTATAGATTCAATGCAATCCCCATCAAGGTCCCATTAAAATTCTTCACAGACCTTGAGAGGACAATAATCAACTTTATATGGAAAAACAAGAAACCCAGGATAGCCAAAACAATCTTATACAATAAAGGAACTTCTGGAGGCATTACCATTCCTGACTTCAAACTCTATTACAGAGCGACAGAATTAAAAACAGGTTGGTATTAGCATAAAAACAGAGAAGTTGACCAATGGAATTGAATAGAAGACCCGGAGCTTAACCCACAAACCTATGAACACCTGATTTTTGATAAAGGAGCCAAAAGTACACAATGGAAGAAAGAGGGCATCTTCAACAAATGGTGCTGGCATAACTGGATGTCAACCTGTAGAAGAATGAAAGTAGATCCATATCTATCACCATGCACAAAACTGAAGTCCAAATAGATTAAAGACCTCAATATTAATCAGAACACACTGAGCCTGATAGAGGAGAAAATGGGAAGTACTCTACAACATATGGGCACAGGAGACCATTTCCTACATATAACCCCAGCAGCACAAACATTAAGGGCAACATTGAATGAATGGGACCTCCTGAAGCGGAGCAGCTTCTGTAAAGCAAAGGACACTGTCACTAAGACAAAAAGCAGCTGACTTACTGGGAAAACATCTTCACCAACCCTGCAACTGACAAGGGTCTGTTCTCTAAAATATACAAGGAACCCTAGAGACTAGACTTCAAAATGCTAATTAACCCAATTAAAAAATGGGGCTCTGAACTGAACAGAGAATTCTCAACAGAAGAAATCCAAATGTCCAAAAGACACTTAAGGTCATGCTCAACCTCCTGAGCAATCAGGGAAATGCAAATCAAAACAAATTTGAGATACCATCTTATACCTGTCAGATTGGGTAAACTCAAAAACACCAATGATAGCCTTTGCTGGAGAGATTGTGGGGTAAGGGGTATACTCATCCATTGCTGATGGGAATGCAAACTTGTGCAACCACTTTGGAAATCAGTGTGGTGGTTTCTCAGGAAATTCGGTATCAACCTACCCCAGGACCCAGCTATTCCACACTTGGGAATATATCCAAGCGATGCCCTATCAAATTACAAAAGGATTTGTTCAACTATCTTCATAGCAGCATTATTTGTAATAGCCAGAACCTGAAAACAACCTAGATGCCCTCCAGTGGAAGAATGGATGAAAAAAGTGTGGAAGATATACATATAAGTGTACTACTCAGCGGTAAAAAACATGACATCTTGAATTTTGCATGCAAATGGATGGAAATAGAAAGCGCTATTCTGAGTGAGGTAACCCAGACCCAAAAAGATGAACATGGGATGTACTCACTCATAATCGGTTTTTAGCCATAAATAAAGGACATCGAGCCTATAATTCGTGATCCTTGAGAAGACAATAAGAAGGTGAAATCAAAGAAAAACATATAGTTATCCTCCTGGATATTGGAAGTAGACAAGTTTGCTGGGCAAAAATTGGGAACTTGGGGTTGGGGTATTTGTAGGCAAGGGGAGATGGGGAGAGAAAAGCTTGAAGTGGAAGATGGGGAGAGCTTGGGGGAATGGGACGCTTGGGATATAGGAAGGGTGGATATGGGAGCAGGGAAGCATATTAAAGTAATTAAATATAAAATGAAAAAGGTATTTTAACTTCAAATTTTGGGTCTAATGATATGTTGCTTTGGAAACGAGATTCTGCTCTTATTTCTACAGAAAATGAGAAGCTGTGGATTCCTTTCAGGGTATTATGGTTTTATCAAGCATGATCTCTTTAGAGGTTTCCATTGGAGCAGAGAGTAATTTGATCCAACATCCAAAACAGCTTTAAGGTAACTGGCTGAGACTATACATCCTCACAAATTACTTTACCACAGTTTTAAATTTTCTCAGGATCCCCATAAGATTACTAGCTCCCCCACCCAGCAAAAAGTAGTATAAAATATATGCCCACATTTCCAAAATATTGCTTATAAATATTTATTTTCATTTAAAGATGGTTAGTTATAAATAATTAATGGTCACAGTCAATC
This sequence comes from Arvicola amphibius, assembly GCF_903992535.2. Classification (NCBI taxonomy): domain Eukaryota; kingdom Metazoa; phylum Chordata; class Mammalia; order Rodentia; family Cricetidae; genus Arvicola; species Arvicola amphibius. The sequence goes on from NC_052065.1 coordinate 61,335,345, forward strand.
TCTTTCTAAGGAAAAAATAGAGATATAATAGAGAATTGAATACTTTATATTGGTATGGATTTTGGTTTACTGATACAACATTTTTATTTGAAAATTACTATTATTAAAATGTCTACAGCACCCAAAGTGATCTACAGAGTCAGTATAATCTCAGTCACAGAAGTAATGTCATTCATTATAGCTTTTTTCTGATAATTTTTATTACTATATAAATAATAGGAATCAAAATTTCCACTTCCTTCCCTCATCTGCAAATAATGACACATGACCTCTTCCTTTCCAATTCAAACCCCCTTGTTCTCCTTATGTTGTCTTATTGCTCTTGCTAGAACTTCAAGCACAAGATTGAAGAGATATGGAGAGAGTGGACAGCCTTGCCTTGTTCCTGATTTTAGTGGAATGGTTTTGAGTTTCTCTCCATTTAATTTGATGTTAACTGTATATTGCTTTTATCATATTTAGATATGATCCTTGTATCCCTAATCTCTCCAAGACCTTTATGATAAAAGGGTGTTGAATTTTGTCAAATGCTTTTTCAGCATCTAATGAAATGATCATATGTTTTTTTCTTTTAGTTTATTTATATGATGGATTACATTGATAGATTTTTTTATGTTGAACCAGCCCTGCATCTCTGGGATGAAGCCTACTTGATCATAATGGATGAATTTTTGATGTGTTCTTCAATTTGGTTTGCCAGTATTTTATTGAGAATTTTTGCACTGAAATTCATGAGTGAGATTTGTCTGTAACTCTCCTTCTTGGTTGAGCCTTTGTGTGGTTTTGGTATCAGGGTACCTGTAGTTTCATAAAAAGAGTTTGGCAGTGAGTCTTCTGTTTCTATTAGGTGGAACACATTAAGGCTGAGAGGATCCAGAGAGGTGAGTAAGTAGCTGCACATCCAGATGGTCCCTGGGAACTGAGTACAGGCCCCCTCCAACTCTGCAAGCTTTTCTGGCCATCCAGTGGGGTGTTTCCTGGCTGCTGGCATTCTTTAGCACATTCCAGCCTGCCCGCAAGCACCCCTTTTTATCTTCTAGGTCTTGGTGTTAGGAATATTTCCTAATGCGAGCCTATGCAAAAATTCCCAGTCAAGCCAAATCAAAACAAGCCAAATGAAGAAATATCCAGGTTTAATGGGAGATCTGTGCTCTCAGGTGGCCCTGAGGGGGAATTGGGAAGCTGAAAAAAAGCAACCCCCTGGAGGAATAAAGGGAGACCTTGTGTTCATCTTTTGGGGGATGACTTAAATACCCTAGGAAGTGGTCCTGAACCTACCCCCATGGAGGGGTCAAGACCTGGCCTGCTGGGATTTGGAGTCAAGGACAGGCCTGGGGGCTGGGATAGATGTGAGGAGCAGGGGCCTATGCTTCCAACTTGACATTCCAGACTCTTTGGATATAGGGGTGACATAAAATTGGAATGATAATTATGACAAACACTTGGCTCTGTTTGGGAAACAAGGGTGTAGACTCAAATCTGGCTACTTCCTGAGGGAACGGGGCAGAATGGGGAAGCAGAGAGCAAGGTGTCCACATTTAGCAAGAGGTGTAACTAGAAGGCATCCCATGAACTGTCATCCCGGAGAAGACAGGCATCTCTTCCTTGGGGGAGATGAGAAGGTTAGTATGCCAGAAAAAGAAGCAAGTAGGCCCTTCATTGTGGCATCCTGGAAAACGGGAGGGTGGAAGGTTCTGTCTGTTGGACAGACCAAGTGTCCTGAGTAGGTGCCTGCTTGAGCCTGGAGAGATGGTACCAGCCTGTGTGTGAAGGGGAAACCTAGTCAAAAACCTTGTTTTGTAAGGCGTGTCCCCCTTCAGCTAAAGGCATGTCCCCCTTAGGCTAATATTGACATAAAATTTTGCTTGCCTGCAGCCCGCCTGCTCTTTGTTTTCCTGCGCTCCTCACTGGAACCTTGGATTTGTAACTTCCCTTTCCTTTCCTTTATTAAAACTGAAATATATATATATATATATATATATATATATATAAATATATATATATATATATATGAAATATATATATATGTATATATATATATATGTATATATATATATATATATTAAAGCTAGTCTGGTGAATCATAACTGCCGATCAACCACGCACCTTCATTTGTTGTCCAACTTGGGGCATTTGGGTGCCATTAGCTCTGGTTCCCACACAGCATGGCAGGGATTCGGCCTTGGGCTCTTGATTGCTTCAGCTCAGTTTCCCAAACTAGCCCGTCCCAGCCCTGCTTGTATGGAGCACAGGATGCATGCAGGTGACTCAGTCCGAGCTCGCTAACCCCTCAGGCAGCACCAGTCCTGGCTGAGTTCGGCCTGGGCTCTGACCTGCATCCCAGCATTCGAGGCTGTGCAGCCACTGGTGAACGAGCGCTACCCCGCTGCCATTACAGCACACACCCGACCAGCTTCTCGGCTTCCTCTGCCAGTAGTGTGGACTCGGTTTAGCCAACCAGTTACTGCCCCCGCCACCTACTGGCAGGTAACGGTCATTACAGGTAAAATTTCTTCTGATTAAAAAAGTCTCACGATGTCTCGAAAAACCAAAAAAAAAAAAAAAAAAAAAAAAAAAGTCTCACGATATCACCGTTGAAAGCTTCTGCAGCCTATTTAATTATACTATGGTAGAAATATTACAGGATACATATGATATTCCCATAACTTGGATATTTATAGGGCTTGCATTTTTTCTCGTATTTGGTTTCTTCCTTACATGGTTTGAAAATAGAAAAATGATAAAGTCCTAACAGAATGAAACCAGGATTCATAGGACAGAGGTTGAATGCTTAAGAAAGGGCACAACTGTTTTGAGTGACAACTTTAAGTCGGTCGAGGTATTTGCAAAAACAATTCAGACTGCCACCAAGAAAGAGTTTGAAGTTCTCAAGGAAGGGAATAGGTCTTTGTCTGATAGGACTCAATCAAATGAGCAAAATTTAGAAAAAGTACAGTCTAATATTAAGGAGAGATTCATTGCTGTGGAGGAGAGAACAGCTGATTTGGATCGTAAACTTCAGTCCCTGTCTGAAACATTATCAGAGAGAATTAAAACTGCTGAATGTGAAAAACAGACTTTCTCTAAAGGATATGACAGATTGGCGGACAGATTGTCAATACAAGCAGGCACAATTCATGCCATGAAAATTCTTTCCAAGGATGAGATATTAACTCTACTGGACAAACTTCATATTTTGGAATCCTCCATGAAGGCCTTGGAGCATAATTCTGGACAGGAGATCCAGGCCTTACAGAAGGCAATAGTAAGCAGATTAGAAAAGATTGAGGAAATTATAGACTGTGATGAACAGGAACAAATGGTAGAAAGGCGAAATTTAACTCCGTCAATGAGTAAAACTCTCCGGGATAATTTCCATAAAGTTCTACCTGCCTTTCCAATAAGAACATCAGAAAAGGTGACTTGTTCCAAGAACCCTAGGGTCATCAAGGAATATACATGGGAACCCATCCGTATGAATGATCTCAAAGAAATTAAACAAGCCGTTATGAATTTTGGGCTACATTCGTCCTTTGTTAGAGAGATGCTCAAAACTTGGTCTATAAGCAATAAGGCAACGCCCCACGATTGGGTACAATTAGTATCAGCTGTTCTAGAGAGTGGATCGCAATTAAATTGGAAATGCATGTTCAGACAAGAGGCTAGACTTTTAGAACAGCAGGAAAGAGGAAAAGGAATTGAGATTTCCCTAGATCAAATTCTAGGAGAAGGACGTTTCTCCGATCCTCTAGAACAAGCCAATTATGATGAACACACCTTATCCATATGTACTACAGCAGCCTTAAAGGCTTGGGACAGGGTTCAAGACCCAGGACAGAGACTGGAATCATATATGGGAGTTAAACAGGATCAGAGAGAACCCTTTAGTGATTTTTTACAAAGACTAACTAAAACTGTACAAATAGGGATATCTGACCCAGAAGCAAGACGTATAATAATTGAGTCTTTGGCTTATGAGAATGCCAATGTGGAGTGCAAAAGGATCCTGGGGCCTTTAAAGATGAGATCAGCACCCTTGGAAGAATGGGTCTTGCATACAATGAATGTTGAATCATTTGACTCTGGCATTGAAGCATGGGTAGAAGAAGCAATTTCTAATGCAAAAAGGAGGCATCAAGTTACCAAATGTTTTAACTGTGGCAAAATGGGGCATATTGAAAGGAATTGCAGACAACGGATTTTCAATAATAATAATAATAATAATAATAATAATAATAATAATAATAATAATAATAATGCCTCTTCTAGAAATAACAGACGTAGGAGGACTCAGCCTTCAGGTATATGTAGGAGATGTGGAAAAGGCAGACACTGAACAAATGAGTGCAGGTTAACAAGAGATAGACAAGGCAACCTGTTGCCACTGGGAAATGCAATGGGGGGCCTCTCGCAGGCCCCCATGGTGAATGTGGTCCAGTCATTTCTGGTTACTGCAGAGAACATGCCTCGTCAAGGAAATTAGAAAGCCCCATGCCTGCTGTTAAAAGCAAAAACGGCCTGAAACATGACTTACGTGCATTTTGGCAGACTTTTATAAATGAAAAAGACCAAAGTTAAGAGTGTGTGTAAATGGCATTTTATTACTGGCCTACTGGACACAGGTGCGGATGTAAGTATCATTACTCCAAAATCTTGGCATCTGTATTGGCTTCTTCAGGACGTAAATGTTCAGTTCCTGGGAATTGGAACCCTATCTCAAGTAAGGCAGAGCACGAGATGGCTTAAATGCATAGGGACAGAAGGACAAATAGGAAAATTAAGGACATATGTAGCCAATATTGCAGTGAATTTATGGGGCTGTGACCTGTTGCAGCAATGGAATACCCAAATTAACATTCCTGCTGCTTCTAGAGCCTATATTACTGAGGAAAATATTAAAAGATATTACAGAAGGCAGAAACAGGCCGTTCAGGCTGTACAAGAATGCAAAGCAATTGATGGCCCTTCAGAGATATGAACAGCACTGCCTCTAAAATGGTTGACTGAGAAACCAATATGGACAAAGCAATGGCCTTTAGCTGAGGAAAAGTTGCAGGCTTTAGAACAGCTGGTACAAGAGCAATTAGATGCTCGACATATAGAAGAATCTACCAGCCCTTGGAATTCTCCTGTTTTTGTTGTTAAGAAAAAATCTGGTAAATGGAGAATGGTGACAGATCTCAGGGCTATCAACAAGGTTATTCAACCTATGGGCTCTCTGCAATCTGGAATTCCTCTGCCATCTTTATTACCAAAAGGATGGCCTCTCATAGTTATTGATTTAAAGGATTGTTTCTTCACTATATCTTTTCAAGAAAAAGACAGAGAAAAGTTTGCCTTCACAGTGCCTACTTATAATAACTCTCAATCTACAAGGAGATACCAGTGGACCGTCCTCCCACAGGGCATGTTGAACTCTCCCACCCTGTGCCAATACTTTGTAAATCAACCATTGCAAATAATAGGCAAGCAATTTGCCAAGTCTATAATTTGTCATTACATGGATGATATTCTGCTATCTGATTCAAACATGGAGACTAGAAAGACTGTTTGAAGAAGTAAAAATACTTTTACCTAAATGGGGATTGCAGATTGCTCCTGAAAAAATTCAGAGAGGAGATTCTGTTAATTATCTAGGTTATAAAATAGGTTTGCAAAACATTAAGACATAAAAGGCACAAATTAGGAGAGATTGGTCACGAACTCTCAATGGCTTTCAAAGGTTGTTAGGAGACATTTACAGCTTACGACCGGCTGTTGGGATAACACCTGATATGATAATTCCTTTAAATAAAACCTTGGATGGTGAAAAAGACTTAAACAGTCCCAGAGAATTAACAGCTGAAACAGAAAAGGGCTGAGAATGATTGAGGAGAAATTACAAGAGACACATGTGGACAGGGTGAATCCAGAGCTCAGTTCTATTCTTGTCATATTGCCTTCCAAAATTTCTCCTACAGGAATTTTAATGCAGAGAGATGATATTATCTTAGAATGGATCTTTTTACCACATAAACCAAGTAAGAAAATAGAAACTTATGTGGAAAAAGTCTCTGAATTAATTATAAAAGGCAAATTGAGACTTTGTCAACTAGCAGGCATAGACCCAGCAGAAATTATAGTGCCTTTCACTGCTGATGAACTGAAAAAGTTGTGGGAAGATAACAAACCATGGCAAAGAGCTTGTGCTAATTTTTTGGGAGAAATCAATAACAACTATCTGAAAAGCAAGAGGCTTAACTTTATAAAGAGAACTTCTTGGATTCTTCCTCGAATCATCCGTGATGCTCCGATAACTGGAGCACACACATTTTATACTGATGTTAATAAGTCAGGGAAGGCAGGTTACAAATCAGAAGATTTGAGTAAGGTGGACCAAAGTCCTTCTGATTCTGTCCAGAAGGCAGAATTATATACCATTCTTATGGTGGTAAGGGATTTTAAAGAATCTCTTAATATAGTTACTGATTCACAATATGCAGAAAGAGTTATCTTACATATTGAAACTGCTGAATTTATACCTGATGATACAGAACTAACCTCATAGTTTATCCAGGTACAAGACATGATCAGGAACAGGCTTTGCCCTATGTATATAACACACATCCAATCCCATACGGGTCTGCCAGGTCCTCTAGCACAAGGTAATGCAGAAATTGATCAAATGTTGATTTTTAGTGTGCTGCAGGCCTCTGAATTTCATAAAAAACATCATGTCAATAACAAAGGCTTGAAGAAAGAATTTTCTATTACATGGCAACAAGCTAAGGAGATTGTAAAGAAATGCCCTACTTGCTCTTTTTATAACCAAACACCACTGCCTGCAGGGGCTAATCCAAAGGGCACTCAAAGGAATGAAATCTGGCAGGTGGATGTGTTTCACTTTGCAGAATTTGGCAAATTAAAATATATACACCACACCATTGACACTTATTCAGATTTTCAATGGGCAACTGCTTTAAGCTCAGAAAAAGCTGATTCAGTAATCACTCATTTATTAGAAGTTATGGCCATCATGGGTATACCTACACAAATAAAGGTGGATAATGGTCCAGCTTATGTCTCTAGGAAAATGAAATGTTTTTTTTTGCTTATTACACTATTAAGCATGTTACAGGTATACCATACAATCCTACAGGTCAAGCAGTCATAGAAATATCAAATAGAACTATAAAGGATATGTTAAACAATCAGAAAGGGGTGGAAAATACCCCTAGAAATAGGTTACATAGTGCTTTATTAACCTTGAATTGTCTTAACGCTAATGAGAAGGGGACAATGGCTGCAGAAAGACATTCGATAATGAAAAAGTCTGCTGAATTAAATCAACCAGTTTATTTCAAGGATGTGCTGACCTCGCAATGGAAGCCAGGAGATGTGCTGCGTTGGGGAAGGGGTGTTGCTCTTGTCTCCACAGGAGGGGAAAAATTGTGGATACCATCAAAATTAATAAAGGTTCAGTTTGAAGAGGAGAAGCCCCTTGGAAAAGAAAAATAATTCATTCACAAGGATGACCATCATACTGATGGTAAGAAAAACATGTAGGTTGTGGGCAGGGTTTTTTTCTTATCTCCACAGGAAACCACTCATCTTCAAAGAACTTAAGGGACCCTGGATATTTAAATACTGATGGATGGACACTAGTTACAACCTAATATGGATCAATACAGAACCCGAATAGGTTTAGTAAGTATAAAACATTTTATACATACATATATATATATATATATATATATATATATATATATATATATATGTGTGTGTGTGTGTGTGTGTGTGTGTGTGTGTGTGTGTGTGTGTGTGTGTGTGTGCTTTTATTTATATGTATGTAGAGCTGGTTTTGGAGTTGGACTATGGCTCAGTCCCTCTTCAATTCCAAGCCTGTTGATAAGAGATATTTCAGAGTTTCTGTCTCAGGTCAGGAGCCATGAAATGGGACAGAATAATAATAGTAATAAGAACAATATAATAATGATGATGATGATATTGATGATGATGATGATGATACTTCATAAACTTTCTTTGCCTTTCCTCGTATCTGTGTCTGTCTTTATTATACCTTCCATCGAATATATATGTCTGTATATGTCTTTGTAGATAATGTTTACCTTTCCTGTAACAAACAACAAATTTTCCTTCAGTAATCTTTGAAGTTTCCAGGATGAAAATGGGGCCCCACAACATCAATTTCACCTGGTTACTATGACGTCATGTTTTTAATAGCACTAAATTTAGACCTGATTTTTGGTACCAACTCCACAAGACAGTTTCAAATGGTGCACAATTTTAACAACACTCTGGCCAGACCTCCTCAAAACACTCAGAGGCTAGTTACAATTTCCTCAACCAAATGTTATGCTGGGAATTTTACCATCATTTGCTTTCACGGGACCCCCTGAGAAGAACGTCGCCCCCATGTCAGCTGGAAGCAATCTTAGAGGACGACACCCCCTCTCCCAACAGAGTTTGCCCTCAGGTTTAGGGACATCATTTAGTAGTTGGTATAGGGTTGAGGGGATGGGGAGGTATTAAATGGACTCAGGGATGTTTATGAAAAAAAGGGGGTGATTACCTGGTTTGATGGGATGATTGGTATTTGTGAATTATAGTTTTTAGAAAATTGCATTGGTGTTGATTCTTGTATATTGAACATTGTATGTGAGTATGCTTCTACCTCTGTTTAAAACAATTGTTATATTGAGATATTTATCATATTACAATGCACAATTCTACCTCTGATATTATTTATGTAATTGTTTATGTTTGGGGATATTATCCTCATTTATTGCACAGTTGTTTATTCTCTTAATCTCCAAGTTAGGTAGGTATCGAGAATTATATAACAATAGTCATATATGTTTGCCATATTTATATTTAGGATATTCAGGTTTTTTAGATACATAGAAATTATATTTAGTATAGCTAGTATAATCTTCGACCTCTTTGAAGAGCTGTAGAAAATGGCCTTTAATCTAACCTAGAGTTTTGTACTTATGAGACACAATCACTCCTGGCAACACCGCTCTACTCCCGAGAAAATGTTGAGCATCAAAGGCACTCCACTGGGAGCTTGTCTTCTTCTTGGCAGAACTGGCCTTTGGGCAAAGAAAAGCCCATACCTCAACTACTGACAAAGATACAGAATATCCATAAGTGGATAAAACAGGATTGTCTTATCTTGCCAAGACAGGGTAGGATAGTTCTACAAAAAGTTCCTTGCCTTTGAAAAATGTTATGTCAGTTGTGTTATGCCTTAGCCAAAGTTGGTTGCCTCAACATTGCAAAACAAAACTTTGGGTGATTGCCCAGGTAGTCAGTTGTCTCTGTCATTTGTTGCACATTTTGGAAGTTTCTCGTTTGTACTTCTTGGCTGCTTAAGTAATATTACTTCCCTTCTCAGATCTTTGATGGGGCTGAAGATTAGGGAATTGTAGTTACCCTCTACATTATTTAGACTCCTTGAAATAGAATGTTTAGTAAAACTTTTGTTATATGTTTCTTGCTTAATATTATTTGTTGTTTGTAATTTTGCATTCATTATTTGTTCCTATTGAATATAGTTGTATTTGATTTGGTTTTGTCTTATTTAGACAAAAGGGGGAGATGAAGGGGAAGCCCAGCCAGTCACCTTGTTTTGTAAGGTGTGTCCCCCTTTGGCTAAAGGCATATCCCCCTTAGGCTAATATTGACTTATAAAATCTTGTGGGCCTATGGCCCGCCTGCTCTTTGTTTTCCTGTGCTCCTCGCTGGAACCTTGGATTTGTAAGTTCCATTTCCTTTCCTTTATTAAAACTGAATTATATAATATATTAAAGATAGTCTGGTGAATCATAACTGCTGATCAACCACGCACCTTCATGACAGTTTTTCACAGGCTTAAAGTCAGCACCTCAAACAGCAGTTTTAAAGTCAAGACCCTAAACATAGTGAGGTACCACAGAAGGAAAATATTTAGAGGCTTTTGTTTGCCTCATTTAAACCACCATGTTTCTGTTAGAGCCCTCAAACAGGTCTCAAAGCAACCTTTAAACAGGAAGGGAAAGAAGGGCACCCCAGGCCATCCTCTGACTTTCCCATACCAGTTCTTACTCAGAAAAACTAGTGTGTGTTCCCCCTTCTCTCTGTCTCTGTCTCTGTCTCTTTCTCTCTCCCTCTCTCTGTCTCACACACACACACACACACACACACACACACACACACACACACATGCATCCCCCCCACATGCCTGTGCATGCACATCTAGGCCAGGGGGGACTGGGTAATAGAAATCCAAAGAGTGTTCCTGACATCAGGAAGGTTATATTTAGAGACCATGGGCTTGACTGGAGTAGGTTGTTGGCCTGTGATGGAGGAATTAGGGAATGTGAGGCTGGAGGTGGGGAACCCAGGCAGGAATATGTCTGTCCACTTGTGTCAGTGACAAATCTTTAGTTGTTGGAGACAAAAAACAAATTGACCCAGTCTAGAGATGCTCTGCAATGATGGGTATGTTCAGACCTAACCAATTATGCCATATAGTATACGAGAGTCAAAGTGCTTTTAGACTCTGAACTGTAACAGTACATGCAAAGGGAGACATACCGAAAAGCTTAACACTGAACATTTGCACAGATATGCAAAGAGAACTGAGCTATGCCAGATAGAGACCCTTTCATTATAAAACAATGGAGGGGAGAGTGTCAGCTCTGCAAACCCTGAAGGAAAGGCAGTAGGCCTCACAACAATGAAAGGGCCCAAATAATGAGTTTCTTTCCTTCCTCACATGTGTATTGTATGTTTTCTTTTGTCTTCCCTCTCCTTGTGCCACATCCTTCAACAAAAACTTATCTCCCCCTTATATATTCCCCCAACTCAACTGTGGAACTAAGCCAAGGCTTGGACAAAACCCTACTGCAGGACCACGGGGACACAGTCATCTGTCACTGGAGGATAATGAAGTGGGGGATTATGGGAAGAAAGGGGGTAGGAGATGAGCTTCAGTCCAGATTAATTCTGTGAATCCTCATTGATTTTACGTGTTTGTTCCTCTGCTATCAGATGGAGAATATAAGAATCCTGACTCTTGTCATGTTCCTGATTTTAGTGGAATGGCTTTGAGTTTCTCTCCATTTCATTTGATGTTAGCTGTCAGTTTGCTGTAAATAGCTTCTATTATATTTAGGTGTGAACCTTGTATCCCTAACCTCTCCAAGACCTTTATCATAAAAGGGTGTTGAATTTTGTGAAATGATTTTTCAGCATCTAATGAAATAATCATGTGGTTTTTTCTTCAGTTTATTTATATGATGTATTACATTGATAGATTTGCATATATTGAACCAGCCCTGCATTTCTGGGATGAAGCCTACTTGATCGTAGTGGATAATTTTTCTAATGTGTTCTTGGATTCAGTTTGCCAGTATTTTATTGAGAATTTTTGCGTAAATGTTCATGAGTGAGATTGACCTGTAATTCTCTTTCTTGGTTGAGTCTTTGTGTGGTTTTGGTACAAGGGTAACTGTGGCTTCATAAAAGGAATTTGGCAATGACTCCTTTGTTTCTATATTGTGAAATACATTTAGGAGTATAGGTATTAGGTCTTCTTGGAAGTTCTGGTAGAATTCTGCATTGAACCCATCTGGTCCTGGGCTTTTGTTGGTAGGGAGGTTTTTGATAACAGCTTCTAATTCTTCGTGACTAACAGGTCTATTTAGATTGTTCACCTGATCTTGGTTCAAGAAGACCCGGATCTTAACCCACAAACCTATGAACATCTGATTTTCGACAAAGGAGCTAAAAGTATACAATGGAAGAAAGAAAGCATCTTCAACAAATGGTGCTGGTATAACTGGATGTCAACCCATAGAAGAATGGAAATAGATCCGTATCTATCACTATGCGCAAAACTCAAGTCCAAATGGGTTAAAGAATCTGAACACACTGAACCTGATAGAAGAGAAAGTGGGAAGTACTCTACAACACTTGGGCACAGGAGACCACTTCCTATGTACAACCCCAACAGCACAGGCATTAAGGGAACATTGAATAAATGGGACCTCTTGAAACTGAGCAGCTTCTCTAAAGCAAAGGACACTGTCATTAAGACAAAAGGGCTACCTACTGACTGGGAGAATATCTTCACCAACCCTGCAACAGACAAAGGTCTGATCTCCAAAATATATAAAGAACTCAAGAAACTAGACTTGAAAATGCTAATTAAACCAATTAAAAAATGGGGCACTGATCTGAACAGAGAATTCTCAACAGAAGAAGTCCAAATGGCCAAAAGACACTTAAGGGCATGCTCAACATCCTTAGCGATCAGGGAAATGCAAATCAAAACAACTTTGAGATACCATCTTACACCTGTTAGAATGGCTAAAATCAAAAACACTAATGATAGCCTTTGCTGGAGAGGATGTGGAGTAAGGGGTACACTTATCCACTGCTGGTGGGAATGCAAACTTGTGCAACCACTTTGGAAATCAGTGTGGCGGTTTCTCAGGAAATTCGGAATCAACCTACCCCAGGATCCAGCAATACCACTCTTGGGAATATACCCAAGAGATGCCCTATCATATTACAAAAGCATTTGTTCAACTATGTTCATAGCAGCATTATTTGTAATAGCCAGAACCTGGAAACAACCTAGATGTCCTTCAATGGAAGAATGGATACGGAAAGTGTGGAACATATACACATTAGAGTACTACTCAGTGGTTAAAACAAAACCAATGACATCTTTAACTTTGCATGCAAATGGATTGGAATAGAAAGCACTATTCTGAGTGAGGTAACCCAGACCCAAAAAGATGAATTTGGTATGTACTCACTCCTTAGTGGATTCTAGACATAAATAAAGGTCAGTGAGCCTACAATTCCTGATCATAGAGAAGCTAAATAAGAAGGTGAACCCAAAGGAAAACATATAGCTATCCTCCTGAATATTGGAAGTACAGTAGATTGCCAGGCAAAAATTGGGATCTTAGTGGTGGGGGTGGGGTGGCAGTAAGGTGTGATGGGGAGATATGGATAGAAAAGGGAGGAGGGGAGGATGGGAAGACCCTGGGGTAATGGGATGGTTGGGGTGGAGGAAGGGTGGATAGGGGTGCAGGGAAGAAGATATCTTAATTAAGGGAGCCATTTTAGGGTTAGCAAGAGACTTCACTCTAAAGGGGGTCCCAGGTATCCATGGAGATGTCCCAAGATAGTTCCTTGAGCAGCTGAGGAGAGAGAGCCTGAAATGGCCTTTTCCTATAGCCATACTGATGAATATCTTGCATATCACCATAGAAGCTTCATCTGGCAATGGATGGAGATAGAGACAGAGACCCACACTGGAGTGCAGAACTGAGATCCCAAGGCCCAAATGAGGAGCTGAAAGAGGGAGAACATGAGCAAGTGAGTCAGGACCACGACCACTAGGCGTTTGCCCACCCACTGAGACTGCAGGGCTAGTCTAATGGGAGCTCACCAAGGCCAGCTCGACATGGACTGAAAAAGCATGGGATCAAACCAGATTCCCTGAACGTGGCGGCCAATGAAGGCTGACTGAAAAGCCAAGAACAATGGCACTGGGTTTCGATCGTACCTCATGTACTGGCTTTTTGGGGAGTCTAGTCTGTTTAGATGCACACCTTCCTGGACCTAGATGGAGTGGGTTGGACCTTGGACTTTCCACAGGGCAGGGAACCCTGACTGCTCCTTGGACTGGAAAGGGAGGGGAGAGGGGAGTTAAGGGAGGGGAAGGGAAATGGGAGGTGGGGAGGACGTGGAAATTTTTAATAATAATAATAATAATAATAATAAAAATAATAATAAATGAAATAAAAAAAATCCTGACTCTTCAGAGGCTCCAAAGACAAAGGAATTGTGGTGATTAGATAGCATCATCATCAAACACGTGTCATTGAACACAGAAGCAGGAAGCCAGGCATGGAGAATTGTACTAGAATATTAACACTTGACCGTCTGAGGCAGGAAAATCACCACAAGGTCTTTATAGGCAAATCTTAGGTACACAGTGAATTCAAGGCCAGTCTGCACTGCATACTGAGACCCTTATTTTTTAAATGAGACAGGGAAAAAAGAAGGAAGGAAGGAAGGTACAATAAAAAGTCCAGATCAAGTTATGTTCGCTTAGCTAGCTGTCTGCCTGGTGAAGCCTGCAGTGCATGTGTTTGGAATATCAATCAAAGATTCAGAATATTCAGGCTTTAAAAATGTTCCTATAATTCCTATCAGTTTCTCGATGTGTTACCCTGGGTAATGAATTATTGTGGCCATTTTTGGGAAAGCCCTGTGACTGATGTCTGCTGCATCAAGTTTTGAACTTTTCAACCAATCCTTAATTTAAGAAGCTAAAGTGTTTTTCAGTTGGGGCTTGGTGAAGGTAAACAATCCTCTGTGATATTTGTCTGACACTGTTTAAAAGGAGCTCATAATTTCAGTGCCTACAACATGTTTATTATTATTTGTTCACACACACACATGTCTAGACACAGTGACAAATCTTCAGGATTCCACATGGATGATTACAAACAGGAGTGTGCCAGTGCATATACAATCACAGGACAAATGAAAACACTGACATGCAAACCCACTAGAATCCCATTGATCGATCACATTAGAACACAAAATCCTGCTTTCCTAAGAAGCATTAAAAACAATTATTCCAGAGAAATAATGGATATAGTACAACATCGATCTTCAGTCATGTAGACTCCCTACATCATAAAAAGGGCCTGAAAGTTTATAAAACTCTTTAACACTTAAAATAATAATTTTTAAAAGGCAGGCATGGAGGTACATGCCTGTAATCCCAGCACTTGGGAGGTGGAGGCAGAAGGATTGGGAATTCAAAGACATTGTCAACTATATACTGAATCCAAGGCCAGGCTGTCTACATGAGAACTTGCTTCAAAAATAAAAAAGTTTACAAACGTTAGTCATTTTAGACATGAAACAGGATACCACACAGGCAGTGCTCTAGAGAGGCCTCCTACTCCGGGCTCTCAGGTCAAGTAGGACATGCACTCCAGATGTCCAGAAAGTGAGACAGAGCTGGCAGGCTTTGGTGGCAGGTGGGAACTAGGAGGCTGAATTCCTCTCTCTCCATCATCACCTAAAAACAAAAAGAAAAGCCAGAGTCAGATTACATATATGTCTCCATGAATCAAGCCCTCACACTATGGTGCCCCACCCGATCTATGATTTGTCTCTGAAACCAGAAACAAACACCACCCCCATATCTCTGATCTTGGCTCTACCGTTTCTCAGTCAGGGTCACCATTACTTTTGTCAATCCTGAGGTCTTCAGATATGATTCTCCCCATATCCGAGAAGTGCTGTCTCCTCACACCCCTCCCCCATATTTTCTGACCCAGCCTGCCTCACCCACTCTGCCAGACCTCTGTGAGAAGCTGGGTCTCCAGCTTCCTTCACTGTCCTTTGTTCTTGGATGTCCACCACCCAAAGTGGCTTCCCACTAACACACTTCATCAAGGTTTTTGTTTAGGCTTCTCATCGGGGCTCAGCCTTCCCGTCCAGCCTCCCCAACTATGCCATTTTCCTCTGAGCAGTGATCGCATGGAGCAGGAAGCATGATGGGAAACATTGCAACTGGAAAGCATCCACGCCCTGAATCTACAAGGGAAATGCCTTGAAGACATCAGCATGATCTCGTTCCATTGTAGACCCTTATCCTCCATGCATGTCCTCCCAGTCTTCCTCGGTCTCCAGTGGACTGAAGATATTGCCATGGGCTGCTAGTTATTACACCTTGTTCTATTTCTTCCCTGACATGCCCTCGAACTCCAATAAGACTTGGCCACCTTGGACAGGGGCTCAGTCTACAGGGGTCTTTTGTTGTTGCCGTGGTGCTGGTGGTTTTGTTTTTGCTTCAGGTCCTGGCCATTTGCTGTTGAGCAAAAACACTTAAGAACTGGGGATTCACTCAGAATCTCTCAACGTCGGACTGAGCATCTGAATTGTCTGACCCAAGAGGTCCAAAATCCAGGTTTCCACAGATTACCACAACCAGTTCACCACAACCCTTCCAATTTCCCAGATCTCCCTACCCCATGCTCCATCTTGAAGATAAAAAGCTACCTGGCATGCTGCCATGACGTTGCAGAGAGGCAGAATCACGAGGATCCTGAGAAGAGTTC